>NC_049169.1:170020129-170185948 GCF_009769625.2 Cygnus olor | reverse complement strand
GTATCTCACCAGCAGTGTCAGGAAGATGCAAAAGAAACATGAAGTTTTGAAGATCCAGAAGAAGAAGACCATCTAGATGAATGTTTCACATTTTGCAATTTTGATATGAAAACAGCCAGATATTTTTAATTATTTGAGAGGTCCCTCTCATAGCATTTATCAAAAAAAAAAAAAAAAAAAAAAAAAAAAAAAAAGTAAATAATACTGAATCTGTCATTTATAGAGAGAAAGAAAATCATCCTGTTTACTGTATTCTCCATTTTTGTCTTAAAGATTAAAAGAGATCAGTATCTCAGGGTGAGCTTTCATGACCCTGGATAAATAAATAGAACAGCAAAAAGCCATATTCGTAACCTTTAGATCCCTGAATTTATGCATCAGTGAAACATGCTTTGCCAGAGAAGGATTTAAACTAGAAACTGCCTCTTGAGGAAGGGATGGAGAAAACCATTAAGTTTCAGCTGGATTTCTTGGTGTTTCAGGGAATGTTAACAAATTAGCTTTTATTATTTGTGCTTCAAACAATTATAAGCTCAGTGATGTTTAGAATAGAACCTAGTGAACTGAAAATGCAAATCATAAAAGAACAATTTGAAAGAAAATATTTAAGGTAGTGTAATTAAATTAGAATTTAAATACACATAGCAATGTCTTCACTTCAAGGCTCCTTGAGTGTAGCATCTATTGCAGAAAGAGCAACTCCATCTCATTTGTGAGGAGAGAAGTAATAAAAGAAACACTGGTGGAGGCTTTAATTCTTAACTTTGTAAAAGCAAATGAAGGTTTAAATACTTCCTTTTGGCAAACAATTCACAAAACTGTTAACTAAAAATATGATTAGTTTTCTTTTATTGTTGTCACCCAGTTTTTAAATCTTGCATTTGTCTTTCCCACCAGTTTTAAAATTGTCAGCTGTGTCTTCTGAATTCAAGCTGAGAACATATTTGAACATGCCTTAGAAGGCAGCATCTGCTAGTCGTACTCCCTTCTGGCATAAGGTGCCAAATTTATGATCACAAAGAAATTAAAGAAAATGAACATTGTATATCAAGAGTAATTTTCACTTTTTTTTTTTTTTTTTTTTTTTCCATTAGCTCTAGACTTTCCATTGTTCATTTCTCATTAATGTCTTGCCTACCTGTGGTATGGAATAGGAAGAATCAAGCTTCCTTGGATTCACTCATTATGCACTGCTTGTTTCCTCTAATTTCTTTTTATTGTATTCCTCTTTAACTATATTTTATTAAAATATTCCACTTTGTTTTTCAATGCAGCCATTAACAGATTTGCCTTAATGCAAAAAATTCTGAAAAGGAAATATTCATATTGTAGTTTTATAGTGACAAAACATGACAAACTTCTGGAGATCCCAGATAAAATTACGGTCCAAAATTACAAATGTCTGTCAAAACAGTCTCAACCTTGCTTGAAAGTAGGATTTCTTACATGCTTTAAAGGTACAGGGCTCCAGTAGGACAACAATATATGAGGAATGCAATATCTAGGATAATATACAATGGGTGAAAATTGACTGCTGTGTTGGGCTCAAAGGACTGCAGTAGAAGAGGTTATATCAGGCTCTCAGCCAGTCACCAGTATGGTTCCCCAGTGCCAGTTCTCATTAATGTTTTCATAAATGACTTGGATGTAGGACTAGAAGGTGTTTTGAGTAAGTTTGTAGGTGATACTAAATTGTGAAGAGCTGTTGATTCCTTCAAAGGTCTTGCAGAGAGATATTGAAAAGTTAGGGGTCTGGGCACTCACCAGTATGAAGTTTAACAAGAGCAAGTGTCAGATTCTGCACCTGGGTAGGGGCAACCTGAACTGTACATACAGACTGGGGGTATGAGAGGCTGGAGAGCAGCCCTACAGGAAGGGGCCTGGGGATTCTGGTTGACAACAAGTTGTGTGTAAGTCAGCAGTGAGCTCCGGCAGCCAGAAGGGGTGCATCATATCCTGGGGTACATCAAGCACAGCATTGCTAACTGGTCTAGGGGAATGATTGTCCCACTGTACTCTGCTGATGTGGTCTCACCTTGAGTACTCTGTGCAGTTTTGGGAACCACAGTATAAAAAGGACATAAAGCTAATTGAGAATGTCCAAAGGAGGGCTACAAAGATGGTGAAGGGTCTAGAGGAGAAGATGTACAAGCAGTGGCTGAAGTCAATTGGATTGTTCAGCCTAGAGAAGAGGAGAGTGAGAGTAGACCTCATGGCAACCTACAACTTCCTCACAATGGGGAGTGGAGGGGTAGACACTGATCTCCTCTCTGGTGAGCAATGATAGGACACAAGGAATGTCATGAAGCTACAACAAAGGAGGTTTAGAGCGGATGTTAGGAAAAGGTTCTTCACCAAGTGTGGTTGGGCGTAGGAACAGTCTACCCAGGAGAGTGGTCACAGCACTGGGCAAGACAGAGTTCAAGAAGTGTTTGGACAATGCTCTCAGACATACGGTCTGATTTTCGGGCAGTCCTGTGTGGATACAGCAGCTGGACTCAATGATCCGTGTATGTCTCTTCCAACTCAGGATATTCCATGATTCTATTCCATGATTCCATGAAAAGCACTTCATTCAATCCAGTTAAAATTATATTTTTTTCATAATTGGGAAGATGACAATTATAATATTTAAATGGTCACACAGAAAATAAATGAAGGAATAAAATTTTAAAGTGAATATTTCAAATACAATGAAAAAAATCTCAGTTATCCATGAGTTTTAGTAATGCACTGGAAATTGAGATATTGTAAGAGAAAGAGAGAATCTAAGGTTTTCCAAGCTGTTACTTCATCCCTGATAATGATACAAGCTTTTTAAAGAGCAGTAAATAAATCCCTATGTTCTTCTATGTTGGACGTTAAAAATAAATAAATAAATAAAATAAAATAATCACAATTGCAATGAACAAGCTATTGAATTACTGTGCCTATGGTTTTGTCAAAGCCAGCAATATTCTGAACAAAGGTCTTATCATATGCTTGCTTCTGTATCATATTAATTGGTTTCTTATCCCATTAGCCAACTCCCCTTTCTGTAATAACATACAAAACACAGTAATATGTTAAAACATTGATAATACTTTAAGACTTATTAACAACTTCCATGAGATTATCTTCTTCATTTTTATTAACAGAGTAAAGCTCTCAGATCATCCACTGTCACATACCTTTCATATCATATTAGTTTAAATGAAATCATTAAGACAAAAGGAAGGCCAACATTACGATATAAAAGTCTCCCTGTTTAAGTAACTTCCTAAGTACACAGGCTTATATTTTATTACACTAGATCACAGAAAGCATTTCTATTGGCTATATTTCCCTTGTATCTTGTGTATGATGATAGGTGATTACACTCTATATGGCAGACAAAGCCTTAGCTTCCTCTCATCACAGTGCAGACACTACATTGACCCAGATTCCTAGAACACATTCATTGATGTATAAGTCTTGTACTAAGGGGAGATCATGTCTTCAGTCCTTTCATTCAATATCTTCATTAAAGAGCTATTTTGTTATCTTTTTAGAAAGGATAGAAAGGAGGACCCAGGGAAACACAGACCGGTAAGCCTCGCCTCTCTGCCTGGCAAAATCATGGAAAAGATCCTCCTGGAAACAATGTCAAGGCACATGCAAGACAGAGAGGTGATCCAAGGCAGCCAGCATGGCTTCACCAAGGGTAAACCGTGACTGACCAATCTGGTGGCCTTCTGTGATGGAGTGACTGCATCAGCTGACAAGGGAAGACTGACCAATGTCATACACCTGGACTTCTGCAATGCTTTTGACATGATCTCACATGACATTCTGGTCTCCAAACTGGAGAGATATGGATTTGATGGGTGGACCATTCAGTGGATAAGGAGTTGGCTAGAAGGTCACACACAGAGTGGTGGACAATGGCTCTGTGTCCAAGTGGAGGCCAGTGACAAGTGGTGTCCCTCAGGAATCTGTCCTGGGACCAGTACTGTATAATATATATCTTATCAATGACATAGATAGTGGATCAAGTGCACCCTCAGCAAGTTTGCAGATGACACCAAGCTGGGTGGTGCAGTCAACAGCACCACAGAAGGAAGTAACAACAGAAGGAAGGTTTGCCATCCAAAGGGACCTGGACAAGCTTGAGAAGTGGGCCCACTTGAACCTAATGAGGTTCAACAAGTCCAAGTGCAAGGTGCTGCACTTGGACCGGGGCAATTCCAGACATGAATACAGACTGGGAGAACAACTCATCGAGAGTAGCCCTGTGGAGAAGGACTTGCGGGTTCTGGTGGATGAAAGGCTTAACATGAGCCAGCAGTGTGTGCTTGCAGTCCAGAAGGCCAACTGCATCCTGGACTGCATCAAAAGAGGAGTGGCCAGCAGGTCGAGGGAGGTGATTGTTCCCCTCTACTCTGCCCTTTTAAGGCCCCACCTGGAGTAGCGCATCCAGGTCTGGAGCCTGAGCAAAAGAAGAATTTTGATCTGTTAGAGCAGGTCCAGAGAAGCGCCAAAAAGATGATCAAGGGGCTGGAGCACCTCTCCTATGAAGAAAGGCTGAGATGGGGCTGTTCAGCCTGGAGAAGAGAAGACTCCAGGGAGACCTCATTGCAGACGTTCAGTACTTAAAAAAGACATACAAAAGATGGAGAGCAACTCTTTTTTTTTTTTTTTCAATCAGATAATGACAGAACAAGGGGGAATGGTTTTAAACTAAAAGAAGGGAGATTTAGAATAGAGGTTAGGAAGAAATTCTTCACTCAAAGGGTAGTGAGGCACTAGAACAGGTTGCTCAGAGAGGTTGTGGATGCCCCATCCCTGGAGGTATTCAAGGCCAGGTTAGATGAGGGTCTGAGCAACCTGATCTAGCGGGTGGCACCCCTGCCTATGGCAGTGGGTTGGAACTAGATGATCTTTGAGGTCCCTTCCAAACCAAGCCATTCTATGATTCTCTGGCAAAGGAAAAAAAACCTGGTTTTACAGTTGTGGCTTGCTCACTTGGATAAGACCAATATTCCAAGTTAAATTTTAAATGAAATTTAAAATTAAACAGCATTTTTAAAGGATACAAGCTGTTAAATTTCTGTGCCCAAACACATCCACATTCATTAAGAAAGTTTAGACAAAATTTAATAAGGAAGAATTATTCACATCGCCAAAGATGCAGATCTATTGTCATTATGGAATGCAAATACTGCCTAAAGTAAATGGCAGCCCATTCTCCTTGAGAAAAAGTGGTGCCATCAGTCTCAGGATCTAGCAGAGTATTGGAGGATGAACATAACATCAGGAAAAGCAGATGGATCTCGGAAAGTTTGTGTGCATCATTTTTCATTGTGTTATTACTGGGAATTAGCAGTATTTTTATAAAATTGTTTACAGGAGTAAGAAACATTGTAACTGGACTAAAAATAAGTTTGTTTTTATTTTGATTAAACAGTTAGTAAATTCCTGATTCCTCATAAGGTGCATGTCCTCAGTGAACATAAATTTCACAGGGGACAGCAAAAGATGTCCACAGAAAAATCATCTATAGAATATCTGTTACTTTTAGCATGTACACTGAATTTATTTAACTAAGCATAAACTCATCTAAGCAAAGTTAAAATCATCTAATCTAAGCTAAGAAGTATAAACTCATCAGCTAAGTGTAAGATCTCCATGGGCTGCAACATTTTGAGATATAGTCAGGTTGTCAGGGTATTTACTCAACTGACACCCTGAAATGGCTAACATAGATTAGTTATCACAGAAGAAAAAAAAAAAAAAAGAAAAAAAAAAAAAAAAAAAAAAAAGAGAGAGAGAGAGAGAGAGAGAGAGACATCAGATATCCACAACAAGCATAGCTTACTTTCCTTTGGGAAACAAAGGTAGAAAGAATAACTTTTCAAAAGCATAGTCTGGTCTCTTCTTTTCCTCCTAAATGTCAATAATTGCACTTCCTTTTTCTAGAGGAAAAAAAATCACTGCAGTATGCAGTATGTCTTCACCAGAAGAGGTAAAATGTTGCAGATCAAACTACAGTACTGAAAAATGTGGCAGTGACCAATTATCTAAAGTTTCAACCCTAATTTTTTTTTTCTTTTTCTAGTTAGGTCTATTAATAGTTGTTCTCTGTAGCATTCCACCCTCTGGACCATTGTTATAATAGGACAGATAAATCTTAATAGGTCATAAACCACCTATGATTCCCTCCCTTACAAATGCATAATATTTGCGTATGCATGAAAGCAGAACTGTACCTCAACACACATTCTAGGCATGACTTACGTTATAATGCCCCAGATTTCCTGTTTTTAAAAAGTTTATAGTGTCTCTATTTTCTCCAGTTAGAGAATGTTAATTTGGGGTTTAACAAGTATTCTCCTAAGAAAAATGCCTTAAAATAGCAAATGGAACAGGTATTATATTATATTATTCCCTAGCAGTAACCTGGAAAACAATGGATTAAAGAAACAGAACATAAAGAGACAAAAACAAAACAAAACAAAACAAAACAAAAAAACCTTCCAATGTATATTGGTAGACGCAAATTTATAAATTGAAATGAAGATTAATATAATATAGCTGTGAAAAATAAGCATGCAACTTGTAATTTTTCTTCTGAGATAACAGAACATATATCTTGACTGTTTTATATAAGCCCTGTTTCTAAGAAAGGAATATAACAGATATACAAACACATACCTATGCCTACATTAGAATACATATGCCTGTGTATTGTGCAGATGCATATATACATTTACAAATACTTTCATGCAAGCATTCTATTAATTTCAGCAGTTTATTCTGATACTGTCAAAGGACATTATATCAGACACCTCAAATACTATTTCTGTAATGTGATCACCTTAAAATTGAAAGCAATGAAGGTATGTGAAGAACAAAAATTAACCAACTTTAACTTCAACTTTTTTATTTATGCAAATTTGATAAGAAAATGGAAGGATCAGTTAAGAGAGCAAGTGATTAAATAGAATAATTTTAGCTTTAGAAATATGTTCAAGAATTACTTGTATTTCACTAAGAGAAAATTAAAGGCACGGTGTTTTTCTAAGGTGTAGTCTAAACGTACTTTCAGTACTGCACCTTGCTCAAGTTAGTGTACTTTACTACCTGAGTCATTTCCTACTTCTGATCTAACCTGCCCATAAAGTATCAACATCATTTTTTGGTCCTATTACAGTCTCAGAGAAGGATGGGTCTCCCCATCTGTTTCCAGATGAATAGTCAAAATATTAGACCATAGAGACATGGGTATAGTTAATCTTACCTACTTTAGCAAAACTGCAGTGTAGGCAACAGAGCTTATCATTCTAGTTTCCTTTATAATCAATGGGCAGAAACAGATGCTGTTAGCATGAAATGTATTTGATTTCCTAGATATCTGCTTTAGGATAAGATAAATTACACCTAGAACTACCTTTTTCTTCTAGATACTGTATTTGGAGAGTAGATAGGTAGTTCAGACATAGATGCTTCCTGTAAGATAAAGACCATCCCTGTTTGCTCTCTGAGTGTACCTACTTCATTTTTATTTTTATTTTTTTTATCATATTGATTTCCATTAAATGAATGATTTAGAGTACTCACTCCTGATAAAGAATAGCTGCAATCAAGATCCTGTTATACTGTCTATTTAATAAAAAGTTCAAAGAGAGACAACCACAATGAATCTGAGAGAAACCCAGCCCCAAAGACTCAATAAATGGATTTGTTTAACTTACTCTAAAGTGCCAGCTCCAAATCTCTGCTTTGCCTGATTCACAATTTTGAAAAACCCGTATCACCAGGATCACCCATTCTCTGAAGTATAACAACCAGCAGGAAAATGTCTGTTCCAAGGTAAATAGGTATTGCTTTCTCCTTGAGAAGTTTCAAAAGTCTTAGTGTTTTTGAAATAAAGATCACAAAATTTAAATATCTTGGAAGACTTCACAATTAAAAAAAAAAAAAAAAAAAAAGGGTTTAAGAAAACAAGAGCATTGTGCCAGTAAAGTTCAATAACTGGGTACATCTTTACCATTTAAAGAGTGAATTTCTCGTCATTATGCTTAACTCCTTGAGCAATACCTGTGATAGAAACATACCAAGGTGTTGGCTTGTCCCTTTGAGCAAGATGGAAGTCAAAGCATTGGAAGTAACTATATAAGGGAGAAAAGTTAATTATATTTAAGTTGACTTTGACTGCCAAGGAAAAAAAGAAAAAAAAAGAAGAAAAAAAAAAAGATTCTCACTCTGGCTCTGCCTTGGATTAGTGTCAAATGTGAACAGAGCCAACCCAGTCACAGGTGCTGAACTCTAAATTTAATTTTAGCTTTCCTTATACTCCTCAAAATACTGTGATTAAATCAGTAGACCTCCCATAACTTCAGCTGTAACCTAAAAAGCTCTTAATTGGTCACCAAGGGTGAAGACAATAAGAAATAAGTCCTTTTATTTCCCATTGGAACATTATAAAATACAACAATCAGTTCCAGAGTTCCTCCGAGTTTTTGGCTTCCAATATATGAGTACTTTTTCTCATCTTCCAAATCATTTAACTAGAAAAAAATGTTTCCTTAATCATTTTTTATTTATATAAAATCAAGGAAAATCAATATATTTTATAACCAACAACAACAAAAACAAGAAAACAAACCTCCTGTTAGCAATAATTTAGTATGTTACTATATTAAAAGTGTTCTTGACAGCTTTCCATCCTAGTCTAAAGTTGATCTTGAAATCAGTTCTACAGAGAAAAATGATAAGCAGTAGAATACTTAAACCAGCATGGCCTGAGTTCTTCAAAAGTTGCTGTGGCAATATCAGGCAAGGAGAACCATTTAGTCACCAAGTCACTTCGTCATTTGTGAAGATCTTCAAAGGAAAGACTCATGAACCTAGCTTAGTCTTCTAGAAACAAGTTGCATAATCTGAACATATGATCCATTCTGCCTTGGAGTCAAAGGAAATATATAGGCACTTTGAAATATAGGTTAACTACTCCATTTTAAGATAAATTTAAATCATTGTCTCAAGGTACCCATCGCCATTGTCAACAGAGATAGCCTAGAAGAACAGCATGACTGAGACAACTAATTGCTAAATATATATGTATTGCACTGTAACTGAGTTCACTGGGAACTACATGCCTAATTGGTGCTTGTGCCATTAAATGATGGAGAAAAGAATCTTACTTCTTTTTGTCAATATACGAGATACAGCAGAGCAACATTATTACAATTATTTTACATATGGATTCCTCAGACATTCTGTTTCCTCACTCCAGCTTTGTGATGTTTGCTGCCTTTTTAGATCCTTCATTTTAGCCTTTCTAGAATATGAAGGATGGGAAAATTGGAATTGTGCATTCGTAATTCATTTCTGTAAAATATTTAGATTTCAGTGTTTATTACAAACTGCCTCTGTATATCAAACAGGTATACAAAACAAACAAAAAGAAAAAAAAAATCTTTTCTAACTGCCAAAGTATTGTATTTTGGAAAAGTAGCAATATATCTGTCTAAAAGCTAATTTATATACAATATTCTTGTTCCTTTTTTTTTTTTTTTTTTTTCCCTTGCTGCATTAGGTTTTATACTAGCATTTGACTGTCCTTAAAATAAACACTGATTTTCTTATGTAAGCTTTTCTTGTAGTTCCTTACAATCCAGAAAACCACTTTTATGTCCAGTTCCTGGATGGTGCATGGTTGATCTTGTAATCTGTTTATATCTGATTTTTGAACAGTCAGTTGTACTTTTCTCTGATAATAAAATACTTTTGCTCTCTAACACATTTAAAATTAATATTTACCCTTCCCGAACCTTTCATCTTGTACCTGAAACTTCAACATAAGCTGTCCAAATCTTCATCCACCCTTGACTGGGAAGATTAACAATAATTCTTTTTGATCAGAATTACTCTGTTGGCTAGTAATGGTTTCCATGGTAATCATGTGGTAGACAGAGCTGAAGCAGATTTCATCAGTTGTAAAACAGCATTAGAATTATCCTACACTTGTAATTATATCTTAGTAAAACTTTTATATACTGTGGCTCAAAGGCATACAAAAATGACAGTTTTAAATACTGGAAAGCTTCCACAAGGAAAGAAATAACAGTGCCTTCTTCCCTTCTTCTAATAGCTTTTTTTTGTTTGTTTGTTTGTTTGTTTGTTTGTTTTTGGGGGGGTAGGGGGAAGGAAGGTACAATAGTATTAAGAATTAGATGATTTTTATAAAAGGAATGAAGTATGAGGAACTACAATTAAGATATACCTGCTATATAAAGTGGGACTATTAGCCAGTGTTTCATGTGCTAATGGGAGCAACTCAAACTGCTGCAAGTCTTACGAATTTCATGCCAGAACAAATCATATATCTTCAAAAAGAGTAGGTTTAAAAGTGACAATAGATGTTTCTAGTAGCAAGGACAAACACATTTTCCAACCTCATATTGTAAACATTTGTTTGTTTGTTTGTTTTTCTGATAATTTCTGTTTGTGTCTTTAAATAAAAATCCTTAGAAAAAAAAACAACACAAGATTTTTTTATTCCAGAGTCCAGCTGGTTCCCTTGACATAGCAAAATAGCCAGTGTATGATAAGCAAGCCAAATGAATACTTACCTGTATTTTAGTGGCAAACTCAAGAGCTGTTTGTTGCATGTTTAGAATATGAATTAAACTTGAAAAGAAGGCAGATGAAAATTACTGTATATATCCATATATACCATGGTATGGCTTAATTCAAAGGGTAGTGGTACAGTTACAATAGTTATTCCTGTAAGCTCTAGATAAATTCAGGAGTAAGAGAAGGGGGAAAAGGAAGGGAATAGCCAAGAGCTCATTAAATATAATTTATTTTTCAGGTGAGAAAGACTGTAGGATAAGACTGAATGGGGAGAAAATACATATTCAGTGAGATTCTAGGATCACAAATTTGGCAGCTCCATCCTTAATGTGAATTTTCAGACTATAGGTCTTGTGTACACATCTGGTTGCTGGCATTTTTATCGTATGAAAGCTATAGCTGTACATATCCAAAATCAGAGACTCATTTCTGAAATTATGACCATCTCAGTAAGGCATATAGTCAATAACAGGAAGTTACATGGAGGAATGATAATGTAAATTTTTCCTGACTGCAGAAGTTGCTATGAAAAGAGAGAAGAAAGACCTCAAAATATTGCAACTTTTCAAGTTTGGTATTATAGGAAGTTTAAGACTACTACACTGCATGACAATGGTAATGGAGCAGGCCAGAATACGGTCATAGAATCATAGAACCATAGAACGGCCTGGGTTGAAAATGACCTTAAAGATCATCTAGTTTCAACCCCCCTGCTCTGGGCAGGGTTGCCAACCACTAGAGCAGGCTGCCCAGAGCTGCATCCAGCCGGACCTTGAATGCCTCCAGGGATGGGGCATCCACAACCTCTCTGGGCAACCTGTTCCAGTGCCTCACCACCCACTGAGTGAAAAAAATTCCTCCTAATATCTAACCTAAATCTCCCCTGTCTTAGTTTAAAACCATTCCCACTTGTCCTATCACAATCAACACAGGTAAACAGGAGTTCCCAGTTCCCCCTCCTGATTATACGCTCCCTTCAAGTACTGGAAGGCCACAATGAGGTCTCCCTGGAGCCTTCTCTTCTCCAAGCTAAACAAGACCAGTTCCCTCAACCTTTCTGCATAGGAGAGGTACTCCAGTCCTCTGATCATCTTAGTGGCCCTCAACAGGAACAGTTAGACTCTGGCAATCTCTACCTGTAAATACTGTAATTTTCTGTGAGCATTTTTCAACAGGAATCTCACAGAATCACAGAATCATCTATGTTGGAAGAGACCTCCAAAATCACCTAGTCCAACCTCTGACCTCACACTACGAGTGCTCCACTAAACCATATCACTAAGGGCTACATCTAAGCGTCTTTTAAAGACCTCCAGGGATGGTGACTCAACCACTTCCCTGGGCAGCCTATTCCAATGCCTAACAACCCTTTCAGTAAAGAAGTTCTTCCTAATATCCAACCTAAACCTCCCCTGGTGCAACTTTAATCCATTCCCCCTCGTCCTGTCACCAGGCACATGGGAGAATAGATCAACCCCCACCTCTCTACAGCCTCCTTTAAGGTACCTGCAGAGAGCAATAAGGTCACCCCTGAGCCTCCTCTTCTCCAGGCTGAACAATCCCAGATCCCTCAGCCGCTCCTCGTAAGACTTGTTCTCCAGACCCCTCACCAGCTTCGTTGGCCTTCTCTGGACTCTCTCGAGCACCTCCATGTCCTTCTTGTAGTGAGGGGCCCAAAACACAGTACTCGAGGTGCGGCCTCATCAGAGCCGAGTACAGGGGGACAATCACTTCCCTAATTCTGTTGACCCCACTGTTTCTTATGCAAGCCAGGATGCTGTTGGCCTTCTTGGCCACCTGAGCACACTGCTGGTTCATATTCAGCCGACTATCAACCAACCCTCCTCTGGACCTCTGGACCTCCAAGAGCTCCACATCCTTCTTGTGCTTGGGGCCCCAGGCCTGCACAGCATATTCCAGGTGGGGTTTCACAAGAGCAGAGTAGAAGGTGACAATCACCTCTCTCTCCCTGCCACCTTTTTAATGCAGCCCAGGACAAAGTTGGCCTTCTGGGCTACAAGCGTGCACTGCTGGCTCATGTCCAGCTTCTCATCCAGCAGGACCCCCAAGTCCTTCTCCGCAGGGCTGTTCTCAAGTTCTTCTTCTCCCAGTCTATATAAATACCTGGGATTGCCCCAGCCCAAGTGCAACACCTTGTACTTGGACTTGTTGAACCTCATTAAGTTCTCATGGGCCCATTTCTCCAGCCTGTCCAGGTCCCTCTGGATGGCATCCCTTCCTTCTGTTGTATCGACTGCACCACTCAGCTTGGTGTCATCTGTAAACTTACTGAGGGTGCACTCGATTCCATCGTCTATGTCATTGATAAAGATGTTGAAGACCACCAGTCCCAAGACTGACCCCTGAGGGACACCACTTGTGACCGGCCTCCACCCAGACATAGAACCATTGACCACAGCTTTTTTGGCTGTGACCAGCCATCCTTTATCCACCTAACAGTCCATACTTCAAATCTATACCTCTCCAATTTAGAGAGAAGAATGTGGTGAGGGATCATATCAAAGACTTTGAAGTCAGGTGTTGATTTTCTAAAAAATATTACCAGAAACATAAACGTGATTCTAGTTCGTAGAGTATAAGTGAACAGAGGGTGCACACCATGAACATGCTTTGCAGCCAGAAGAGATGAGGTGATGGACAAAGATCTGAGCCGAGGAGCTGTAGGCAGATGGTGGCAGGTGGAAGACCCCCACAGTAGGATTTCTCAAGTTCCAGAGTCACAGGTCCAGGGCTGCCAGGTCCTCATTGCTCTCAGCGCTTGGAGCATGGAGCCCAAAGTCCTTGGCTTAAATCATGCTCTTCAACATTTTGGTTGGAGCTTCAGGGAACCTTGCTGCAGGGAAAGGACTCCAAACCTGAAAATCTTCCAAAAGCAGTCTGAGATCTGAACCTCCAAAATGATGCATTAGGCTACGAACAGTTATTTATTCTGATGCTTGTGAAGAAGCAATCATTGTTACTTCTAATTTTCAGGTCTAATCTTGCATAGAGATGAAGTAGTGATTTGCTATTAGTTTTAGTTCAATGCCCAAGAGACCTGGTCAAATTTGAGGACCCAAATGTGCCTGACACAGTACAACCATTAAATAAATAAACAATGTAAAAAACAGGGCTTTTGGACAAGATTTAGAATACAGCTAAAAATGAATATTATACAAAACAATGTCAAGGGAGGAAAAAAAATACCACAAGGAAATTGAAATAAAACATCCCATATTACTAAAGGATATAGACTCGTAAAAGAACTATGATCTTTAAACTTCTGACTGATCCAGTTCACTTGTATGTCCAAACTAAACATCATTACTGATTGATGTCTATTCAATTGCTTACGAAAAATCCTATAGTCTCAGTTCACTCTTGCACTAAAAAACTCAGTTTACTTCCTCTTGCACTAAAAACGACATTCTTGGTCGTAGTATCAAGAAGGAGGCCACGATCAGACACGGAGAAAACCTGTAAAGAGATTTTGATTGCTTGCACAAAACAGTTTGGTTAGGTTTTTCAGTATAGGACTTTGAAAAATTTTTCAAGAGATATATTTGGTAGCTAATCCAGGACTGACGACAGTTCTTTCCTCAGTAGAAAAGGTGGTTCTTCATAATATTTCAAGAAATACGCAGGATGGAATTCTGCATTTAAATCACTTTCATTATTCAAACTTACTTTTTTAGATGTACCATTTTTGCAAGAGGTAAAGGGCTGTTTACCAGTATTCACAGTATTTGATAAACGTTCTTACCTTTTTAATAGAATATTCTGAAAGTAGTCCCTACTTGGATGGTAGTTACAGACAAACCTAGCCTTCATCATGAGCAGTCTCATAAAGTTCAGTATTATTCCTAACAAAACTGAGGTTAGTTGTAACCTTAAATGTCTTTCTGAATCAGAACAAAATTAATTTGCTTAAGGTAAACTGACAAGACTATAACAGGGACCACTGTACACTAGACTTTAATAAAGGACACAAAGTTTAGAAAAAAAAAATAGATGCTTATCATACCATGTGTTTATGAGAGAGAACATGGAGCAAGCAGGGAAGGAAATAAAATGAATTCCAGACTTGCCTCGTAATTTGCAAATGTTGGGTAATTAACAAATTAAGTTTAATGTTGCAAGGGAAAGCACAGAAGGACAAAAATGCAACATAATTAGAATTACATTAAAGCAAGAAGACTGAAGACCTGATTTTGCATCCACTGAAGGCAATAGAAAAGGCAATCGCAAAAATTCCATGCAGGATTTGATTCCTTAAAAAACTGACATATTTCTAAAATACCTATACAATGGCTAGCAGCAGCAAACAGAAACAGATTGTTCAGATGTTGCCAATAGAACACAGAACTACAAGGAAACTCAATCATATATTAGCGCAGGGCACAATGTACAGAGTCGTCAAGGACCTCTGGATTGGAGTATTTTAGAAGTGAGAAAAATTTAGATTTTTACTTTCTTTTAACCACTTAACAATAACTGAGTTGTAACAGTAGTATCCTGGGGAAATTGAAGAGAATTTTTTCTATGTGGGATTCAACTCACTAAATCTAACACTTAGACAGTTCCTTAAGTTCCTTATACTCAGTAAAAGAACTAGTATTTTAAAAAAATAATCTGATATCACTATCAGGTACCTGTTTGTTATAAATTACTTGAATTATATCCTAGAAAATCTTACTTCATTGCAGTAACTGAAGAGGGAATCCAGATGACAAGGCAAAGATAGATCAGATAAATCTCATTAAGGACATGTAACCAGTGGGGAAAAAAAAAAAAAAAAAAAAAAAAAAAAAAAAAAAAAAGCTAGGTATATCAACTGGTTTACAGCATGAGGACTATTCTTTCACAGGGTTGGCTAATCCCTACTGAAGTTCCTTGAATGGGAACAAGAGACTTAAAGCAACTATAGCATCTATCATGATCTGTATCATACCTAATATCGACTGAGATCTGACAAGAAATTCTATTGTCAGTATGTTCACAGATGAAATGACCTATAACCAAAGGACTCTTTCACTCCTCTGCTTTTCGCACAGAAGAACAATCCTTTCCACAATTTCACCTACAACAAAACTTCAGAGCAGCTATTTGCATCATGACAAAAAACATGCTAATCACTGATTTCACTTTTAGGGGATGCCTGACCAGTCTGATCCCTTCCGTGATGTGGCATACTTTGACTTTAGCAAGGCATCTGTCACAGTCTCCAATAGTATATCCAAACTGATGAGCTATGGACTGGATAAGTGGACAATCAGGAGGATGACAAATTGGCTGGACTGTTGATCTCAAAGACCCAGCAGTGCTCAGGAGTAAATTCAAAGACACAATAGTGCTCAGAGTCAACTAGCAATATTATTGAAACAAATACTGTTTAATGACTTTATTAACAACCAGGATGAGGAGGGAGAGAACAGTCTCAGCACATTTGCAGATGATAGAAAACTGGGAGGAACAAATGATATAAAACTGTGAGGAACAGATTATATGCTTGAAGGCAGGGCTGCTGCTCAGAGGGACCTGGACGGGTGTGAGGAATGGGCTGACAACAACCTCATGAGGTTCAGTAAAGTGTAAAATCCCGCATCTCTAGGGAATAACCACATGCAGGATGTTGGTAAGATAGAAAGCAGCATAAAGGAAAAGAATCTGAAGATTCTGGTGGACCGATTAAATGTGTCAACAGTGCACACTTGCAGCAAAAATAGTCAACCGCATCCTGGTCTAGGTTAGTGGAAGTATAATCAGCAGATCCAGGAAGGCAATCCTTCTTTATTATGCAGGTATTAAGCGAGACCACATCTAGAGTGCTATGTCCAGTTTTGGACTTCCCAGCACAAGACACTGACACACTGAGGGAGAGTATGTTGTGGTTTAAGCCCAGTAGGCAGCTAAGCACTACACAGCCACTTGCTCACTTCCCTCTGCTTAACTGGATGGAGGAAAGAGAATTGCAAAGGCAAAAGTTAGAAAACATGGGTTGAAATAAAGGCTATTAAACATGAATAAATAAATAAATAAACACACCCAATGGAAAAAAACAAGTGATGCAAAACACAGTTGCTCACCACCAGCTGACCAGTCCCTGAGTGATGGCAGCCCTCCCACCCCTCAGCCAGCTCCCCTCAGTTTTATTGTTGAGTGTGACATCATACTCATCATATTATTCCAGTTACTGAGCATACTCAATACATAGTATTCCTTTAGCCAGCTTGGGTCAGCTGTCTTGGCTGTGTCCTCTCCCAGCTTCTTGTGCACGCCCAGCCAACTCCCTAGCAGGCAGCTTGAGAAACAGAAAAGACCATAACTCATTGTAAACACTGCTGTATTATATATGATGTAAACATTATTATATATTATATATGATGTAAACATCAGTGTATTATCAGCACTATTCTCACTACAAATCTGAAACGTAGCTGCATGCAAGCTACTATGAAGAAAATATATCCCAACCAAACCAGGACAGTCTAGAAGAGGTCACCAAGCTGGTGTTGGGGATAGAACACACAGTGTACAAGGAGAGGCTAGAAAAGACTGCACAGCCTTTTCAACCTTTAGAGTGGAAAGCTTGGTGGAAATCTCATTGCTGTCTTCACATATGTAGTGGCAAAGCACAAAGAAGGTGGAACCAGTCTTCTTGAAGGTACATAGTAATTGCTGCTCTCGAGAGACTTTGCTGCAATGGACACAAGTTCAAAGAATTATAGAATATCCCAAGTGGAGCAGTGGTTCAGACTGAAGACCTCCAGAAGTCCTTGCCTACCAAGAAGACTTTCTGACTCCGTGATTCCATTAAAAAGTTAGAAACTTTTCTTTGATACTTGCCACATGATTTTGTTTGGATTCTCAAGCTATTTGATGATAACCATATCCTGGGCTTCATCAAAATAAATGTGAACAGCAGGTCAAGGGAGGTGATTCTCCCCCTCTACTCTGCTCTTGTGAGACCCCACCTGGAGTACTGCATTCAGCTCTGGGGTTCCCAGCACAGGGTAGGATGGATATGGACCTATTAGAATGAGTCCAGAGGAGAGCCACAAGGATGAGCAAGGGGCTGGAGCACCTCTCCTACAAAGACAGGTTGAGGGAGCTGGTGCTGTTCAGCCTGGAGAAGAGGAAGCTCCAGGGAGACCTTACAGTGGCCTTACAGTACCTAAGGAGGGCCTACAGGGAAGTTTGAGGGGGGACTCCTTTGTCAGGGATTGTAGTGATAGGACAAGGAGTAAAGGCTTTATACTAAAAGAGGGTAGATTCACATTTGAGATTAGGAAGAAATTCTTTCCTCCTAGCATGGTGAGGCACCAGAACAGGTTGCTCAGAGAAGCTGTGGATGCCCCATTCCTGGCAGTGTTCAAGGCCAGGTTTGATGGGGTTTTGAGAAACCTGATTTAGTGGGAAATGCCCTTACCCATGGCAGAGGTGATTAGAATTAGATAATCTATAAGGTCCCTTCTAACTCAAACCATTCAGAAACCTGATTTAGTGGGAGGTGTCCCTATCCATGGCAGGGGTAATTGGAATTAGATAATCTTTAAGGTCCCTTCAAACTCAAACCATTCTATGATTCTATGATTCTATGATTCTACGATTCTATGATCACTACCCTTGTTCTTTCCGCTGATTCACTTTGCCCTCAAAGAAAATATTTAGTTACTAAAATTTAAATACGTTTTTCCTCCACCTATCTCAGTAGAGTGCATGTATGACAAAAAGAATGCAACCTAGATTTCAGGTTTACTAAAAAATAAGAAAAAAAAAACAAGAACTTTGCTATGAATTCAAGAAAGTTAGCCTCTCCCATTGCAACTGAAGGATATTTTTTCTTTAAAGAGTGTGTTATTTTAGTTATTTTCTAGATTCGGAGTGTTTATTAACCTCTCTTTAAACTTCTCTCTACAAACCTGAAAGCCACAAATTTAAAAAAAGGTATATAATAATAATAATGAGATTCATCATGAGGGCTTGTGATGAGAAAACAATTAATGGTTTAAGAGAAATTCTCTCACTAGAGAGGTGGGATAAAATGTCTGCTAATCCAGATACCTCACAGAACTTTGACCAAAAAGCAACTACAGCTTTATTTTAGTTGGACTAGGCTGTACACTCCTTAATAAAAATAAAACGTACAAAAATCAATAAATAAAAAGCACACAGCTATATAACATTTGCCATAGATATCTGTTTCCTGTGAGCATTGTGTGTTCTGATGATAATATACTGTCCTGCTTCTGAAGGCAGAGAAAACCATGAAAGCTTTTGCTGTTTACAACATCTAGTAAAGGTAAAACCTAAAGAAAAAATCCCAGTCAAATCTGTCCCTGGATTAACAGCTGAGTTATGCAGACAGTCGAAAATCCTTACAGTTAAAAAATAAAAAGAAGAAATTTTATATATTCTGGCTTTTAGCAATGTAAACAAATTCATATTTAGTTCAGATAAGGGCACTTCAAAGAAAGGAGTTAAAGAGGCATACATGGGAATGAAGAAAAATAAACTTGACCCAGACTTAAGGAACCAATAGAGGATCATAGCCAGAGGGAAATAAGCATTTAGAAACAGGTCTATGAAGAAAGATTTATTCAGGAATGTAGCAGACAGATACATGGAAAAGTTTATTTGTAGAGCCAGCAAAGTATTACAAAGGATGAATTCCTATGTGATCTTGTTTTAAAGTGGTTGTCCATTGCAAATAAGCTAACAGATTTCATCTACAGTACAGCAGAGCAAGGTAGCACTGTTAAAAAAAAAAAAAAAAAAAGAAAAAAACTTTTAAAATCTTGTCTTGCAAACTGCCACAGAATGTCACACTTTTGGTTGTTTAGTCTATCTTACCAGCCTATTTTCAATTTCTATCATCTATTCAACTTTGTGACAGCAGAGAGGAGCTTAATACAAAGAAATTAGGCAGTGAAGACAATCCCTTTAATGCACCTCAGAAAGAGTTGTGTGTTTGTATATTAGGGATAAACTGGAAGAGTATCTGTTCCTCTCAGTAAAATCTCCTAAGCTTGGTTTACATACAAAAAGGTACAGTAGGTATTTGAATAGGAATACAGTCTGCTTTTCTAAGAACAATCACAGGGATAGCTGCTGAACTCAATGATTTCAAAAATGATAACTGTTTTCTGGAGCTATTAAATAGTCAAAAGAACCTGAAAATAGTAAGGATTGTAACAACAGTTTGATAATTCAGTCCTTTAAACAATGGAAGTTACAGTTTCAAGATTTATATAGATTTGTATAACTTAGAATAGAGAACAAAGATATGCTTTCTCAAAACCAGATCTCTTTTCTTCCTTGAAATTGTAATCTTGAAGTAGCTGCTAATAACCAGTGTAACTCACTGCCTCTTTAAATTTTTTTTTTTTTACACTCAATTTAATACGACAAAGGTGAAACACCCATATAACAGCATTATGAGCATCAGAAATTAGCATGTCTTTTTTTCTTCTTTTTCTAGTTCTTTTTTTCCCCCATCCCTTCCCTTGTTTCTTCCTTGTCCTTTCTTTTATAAAAATGGTATCTCCAGCATGCTGTAATTTGTACTCCTTTGTTCTTAGTAATATACCATTATGTATCATTATATTCCAGATCCGTTCAAAAGTACTTGTAGACAGTTTATCACTCTAATCTTTCCTGAAGCATCTAGCTTGCAAATATGAACAAGAGTTTTTTTGGTTTTTTTTTTTTGTTTGTTTGTTTGTTTGTTTTTTTTAATAACAACATAAACTGGAAAGTAGTTCATTGGGAACTGGCCCTTGGTCTTGCAAAGAAATTTAGTAATATATGTATACATATTTTAACTTTTGCAAAGGTACTGAATCAAGAAAATATTGCATTCATAATTGCTTCTGCAAAAAAAAACTCAAGTCCTCAAATCAGCATCCTTCAGTTATGTCACTCAAAGAAAGTCATCACTTGGGAGTCACACGCATATTTTGTTATCCTTTATTTCATCTGAAAAGGGAGATAACTCACAGCAAAATAGAAATGCTTTCTTTTAACCAAGTGTGACAAGCTAACGAATAGCTGACCTCTGTCACCACTGATCCAGATTGCTTTACACTCTTTAATAATTTTATCCTTTCAAAATATTTGTTATTAATATTTGTATTTTGATGATGGAAAATTTAGGCAAAGATAGACCAAACAGTGCACAAAGTCCATTGCAAACAGAATATAATTTGAAGCAGAAAGACCATAAAAATCTGGTTAATAACCTAGTACCGCAAGGTTTTGCCCAGAAAGCTTTATATCTGTCTCAAGTTCTGCTATTGCTCAGACCCAGGGACTACTCAGGGAGGCTGCTTTAGTTAATCTGAGCATTTCAGTATCTTTTTCACACTTGAAGTCCATTTGAAAGTCAGAAATGGACCTGCATTTGAGATCTCTAAGGGACCTTATCTGATAGACACATCTGATCCATGGACAATACTGAGTTTCCTGCAGCGGCAGCTTCTGGACAATGCTTTTTTTAAAAAAAATAAGGAAAAGTTCAGGCAACCGTAAGAAGCAGGGCAACCTTTTTCAAGAAGGGAGAGAATCAACAGGAAGGAAAGAAAAGGGAAAAATAAAGATATAACTAAATAACCACGGTTTAATGAGTTACCACTAAGCAGCTGAGCATGGGAAATTGATGCATCTAGAAGATTCCTGTATCTGGTAATTAAACTAAGAAATGGTTATACTGAATTAAAACAAATAAACGAACATACAAAAAGGCTTAGAAATTATGAAATTTGAGGAATAATTAGAAGAAAAGAATCTGCAACCTTCCACCCCACCCTTCCTTGTTGCTGAGCACATGCTGGTATGATGAATTTGCAATTTTCACATAACGCAAACATATTTACAGCAATTAATAGTCACTCATTCAATAAGATGTACTAGATAGGTTAGCAGAGATAAGGAGTACATTTTCTGCAGCATAACTAAGCACAAATAGTACTAAAGCTAGCTGGCATTAGAAGTAAATTAGGTAATTATTTCTTTAAAAGAAATGTTCTTTACTGAAAGCAAGTTTTCATTCTTTAAATGGTTTGTTGGCTTGTTTGAAGTTTCAAAGAAAGACCTATTTCAATGCTGATCCCATGAAATTTTAATGCAAGGGATAAGAAAGCAAATCAAGGAAACAGCAGGGAATTATTTTTGCATTCCCCCATCACTTTGTCAGCTCTGATAAGCACATGAACTCATGCTAAAAGCAGTTCCAAATCCATAAGCTGTGAGTTCATTGACAAGAAATCAGGAAATTCGAAAAAATAATACACATAATTTTTTGGTGTCTATCATCCTTCCTGGTAGTACATGGTCTTTCAGCTCTGTACAGTGCAAGAGTCTGAGCAATGACACTACAAGACCAGATCATGGCATCCTTATTCCAAGAGACACAGAACAGACGTTTCCAGATACTACCAAAAATACGTGTAGTAATTATTCATTTAGCCCATAGTACACTTAACACTTAGAAAGCAGCAGCTTTCTCTTTCACACATAAAAACTCCAAAATCCATGAGCTATAAACTATGAATCATCTTTGTTGCTAAATTAGATCAACTCCAAACACCCTGTACATATTGCATTCATGCAATCATATCAAAAAGGAAGTCTAACCTCTTCACAATTGCAGTACAGAGCATATTTTCAATGGACAGCCATTTTTACAGTCCTGTTGATCTGTGTTTACAGCATGTAACACCATTACTTCAATTATAATAGCTCTGGCTCTTTGTGACCTGCTTCCCTGAGGCTTAGCAGTCACAGGAGTTTAATCTGGTTTTCTGAGTTTTGATTTACTCCAAGTTCCAGTATCTTTACTTTTATGCAAGTTTCCTAGGGGCTGTGCAATGGAGTGGATACATGCACAACCTCTCACCCTCTTTTAATTCATGCATAAACTCAGACCAAAATAAAACCTTAGCCTTTACAAAGCTCAGTTACTACAGGAAAATGATGATAAAGTCACAAAGTGAAACTATACTATACTTTACTATACTATATAGTATACTATATATACTATGCTATATGGTATGCTATATACTATACTATACTATACTATATATAAATCTGGAAAACAAAAATCCTCTGTGATTTTCAAAGAGACATAATTTGGCAACTGTGAGCCTCTGGGATAGAGACCCAGCCTACCAACTTCCCTCCAAATATTTGCTGAAAGGAGGAAACAAATTCAAAAATCCACCGTTTGTTTGGAAGGATGGAAAATGTGGGATATCTCACTCCCCATTAACATTACTATAATCTCAGTAGGGAATGAAATAGTTCCAGGTAAAAGCCTGAGCTATTTCACCCACAACTCACAAAAAATAAATAAAATAAAATAAAATAAAATAAAATAAAATAATAATAATACCATATGCTATTATACATACAAGTATTCCTAGCACCTCTATTACAACAAATGTATAACAGCTTTCATTGTTCAAAGACAATAAAAAGAATAAAAAATCCTATTAACAGTTTGAGACTAAACTTGGGATACACTGTAGGTGCATATTTATTTAAAAGAGGTGTATTATCTTAAGTGCCATTAGGATCATATTTTAAGTCTCACAGACCCACTTAATCGACTATATGGATATTACTGGCTGAAGTCATTCTTACTTTACTCAAACTATAATCCAGTTGGATTATCTGCAGGCATGATTTAGCTGGTGATAGAATCAGTTGCAAATAAAATAGTCCATCTAATTAGATGATCCCTTTAGTTGTACCCAGGGATAATTGTTTAATTCTTGACTAAGATAAATAAAAAACAAACAAACAAAAAAATATAACTAGTAAATCTCCTGTAAATTTGGCAAGCATTTTCATGATAGTGATTACAATGAGGAAAGCTTCTTTTAAGTGATTGTCACTTGAGCTAATGTGATTTTTTTTCCTTACATAGTGATCATCCACTCATCTTCCTATAACCTCCATTTTTAAAGCCTTCTCATTACTCTTTTGATTCTTTATGTATCTCTTCTGTTCTATACAAAATGCAATTTTATGCACCATATACATAGGTATTTTAATAACATTTTGCAAAGCCGAGAAAATTATTAGTGTCTCAAACAAATGCATACATTATGCATTGTATTTGTTTCTTCCGCAAGTCCTCTAAAACAAATTTTAGACAATCCTCTTTCTTCAATAACAGTAAAGTAAGCTAGTCCAATTAGTGTCACTGGGTATCACTACAGTATTAATTTCCATTACCTACTCTTGCATGAGATGATATGGTGATGATATGAAAATAGTATTACAGAAAAATGTGTTGTCTAGCTGAAAATTCTGTTAAATGTAATACTATTGCCAGTGGGGAAAATTTTACTGAATACTGCTATGGTAATTCTTTTAGTCAAAGGCAATATAATTGTTATTTAAATACATATATATATATATGATGATTAATTTATTTTCTGTATCTTCCTCTCCCACAGTTCACTTGCGTGGGCTTTGCTTAAAGAAAAATAAGTATCTACTCCAATATGAGACTCGGTAATAACAGAGACAGACAGAGCAAATACATTCTAATACATGTGAAAATGAACATACTTCATTACCGTTAAGAAAAGGTATCTTAATTTACATGTACACAGAGACTCATCACAAAGTTAATATTAAGACCCTTTTCTCAATAAATAAATAAATAAATAAAATGAAAAGTTTAATAATATTTTAAAATAAATGCAAACATTTTAAAGTTATAATTTCAAAGAATTTAAAAGAGTTTGATTTAACTTAAATTTCATATGTAAACAGTGGGCTGACTTGAGTACTAATTAAAGATACAGAAGATCAGTTTTAGGAAAAGAGAGTCAAAATGCATTAATACAAGCCTTTGTAAATAATCATTTGTAAGATTAAAAAAAAAAAAAAAAAAAAAAAAAAAACCACGTATTTAGAAAATGAATAACTGATAAGGTATTCCATTCCCCTTTTCTTTCCTTTCCTTTCTATTAATGAATTTTCATATGTTTCTACAGCTGACTTAAAAATTAAGAACTTTTGTTAATGCATCTAGATTTATTCTTTTGGGATTCAGTGGCAGAGTGTTTCAATTTCCCTAGCTGATGAAGTAATTTCCTCCTCCTTGGTCAACAGCAGCCTGTGTATTATGTTTTTAGGAATAGAAAAATTATTCTGTCTCTGATTATTGGTTATTATGAATAACTTTACCTGAAGGTCTTATCGTTTTGCAATGCAGTAAGTCCTCACCAAAACTAAGTATATTAATAAGGACTAAATCTGTTAGTGAATCTTTTTTATGCAGGGACTCTACCTAAGTGTTCTCAAGGTAGCATGTACCTTACTTCAAATATTCAGTATAAACAGTAGTAATGAAATGGATAACAGCATGCATTTCTTCCTTTATAATAATTCTGCTGTCTCTTACACAAGGAATCCTTTTATTTTAAAAAGTTTTTTTGTTGTTGGTGGTGGTGTTTTTTAATTTTTATTTTTAAGTATTTTAAAAAGTTAAGGCCAAATTATAAATACAAGGTGTTCATTTTCCTCAAAATATATTCTGTACTAGAGGTCCTGTAAATGAACCTTCATACCATGACATCATTAGCGATGTAGTTCTTTATTCTCCTAAAGAATTTGGATATTGAAAGAATTAATATTGCATTTGTTTTATGAATCCTATGATAAGTATTTCAGGATCATACATTTATGAAAAAGAATGCTATTCTTCCCCTTTGATTATTAATAGATATAGATATACTATAGCTTGTACATAACTAGATCAATAGTATCAATAGATACAGAAAACAAATCATAAGTGTTGCTTATTAGATAGAAGTAACTACCATATGCAAAATGCCTATAAAGAGCACAGGTATACCTGTGAAGAGGGAAAAAAATATTTTTTAGATATTTTTTGTGTCTCTTTCAGTTTGATTGAACAAGAAAACACTTACTCACTGAATTGTTAGAATCCCATCCTCCTGTCCTGCTAATCTGCTGACAGTGCCCTTGGAAGAATATGTTGGAGAAATATTTTTATTATTATTATTATTATTATTATTATTATTATTATTATTATTATTATTATTATATATTTTTTAAACTTCTCTGCTTAACCTTCACAGCATTTGCTTATGGCATTGTATGTAAACACAGGTCTTAAATAAGATGTGTTGCTGGAAGGATAGTTAAGTGCAGTATTAAGCAAATTTTCCTCAGTCTCTGAGAAAGTGCAGGTGGGAGTGAGTGGATAAAGAGCTATATTTTTCAAGCACACACACACACACACACAGACACGTAAAAATAAATCTTGAGCAGAAACTACAGATAATTAGCTGACAGGCAGAAAGAAGTCTCTTGTTTTGATGTCAATTTATCCAAGTGTGCTCTAAATCTAATTTATTTGATGCCATAAAAAATAAACAATTGCAATCTATCAAGTTTTCTGTAGATTTGATTTATTATTTCTTTGTATGATGGTACAGAGTACTCTCCAGAGTTTCTAAGTGAGACCACATATCCAAGATATTTTGCAAATTTATGAGGAGACATGCCTTTGACTAATATTACCTACATACACAAAACAGACAATGAATATAAATATAGCTGGTAACAGAATTTAAACAAATTGTTCAAAGTCTTATAATGGGTCAGTGGCAGAATTATTAAGATAATTCAGGATTGCTTAGCCCTACCTCAAAGGTTTCCATCTGTGCTACCCGTTCTTTTAAAAATAGAATTGTGAGCAAAGACATCATGAGTCTGT
The DNA here is from genome assembly GCF_009769625.2 of Cygnus olor. Classification (NCBI taxonomy): domain Eukaryota; kingdom Metazoa; phylum Chordata; class Aves; order Anseriformes; family Anatidae; genus Cygnus; species Cygnus olor. The sequence continues at coordinate 170,159,589 of NC_049169.1, read as the reverse complement.
AGCCCTTGTTTTAGTAAGAATGGGAGTTTTACTCCAGTAAGAACTGCAGGACCAAGAGAAAACAATAACTATTGAAGCTGCACTATGGTGCTCACAAACTCATTTATCCTGTTGATGAAGGAGTTACAAACCCAATTTAAATTACCAGGCATTTGAAGAGAAATTGGTCATTCAAAAATTTCTGATTATTCTATAGATTGATGAAACAATTGATTTACTGAAAGAAAACATAGGTTAGAGTCAGAAAATCAAATGCCTTTGCAACACTCCCTTACACAAGGGTTCACTCAAATACAGAGACCAATAATATTTTTTACTTCAATTTACAAAATATTGACAAATTTTGATTTGCATTGGCTAACATGGCAGAAGAGTCCTGTTGAGTTGCACAGCCATGGAGACATGAAAATACAGTTATTTGCATAAAATACAGTTATTTAAGGAAAGTTATAATGCTATCTGAAGACTGTTCTACTGAAAAAATTGTGACTTGTCAGAGATGACTCCATTTTGTACAGTACATAAACACAACCAATGTGCCCTCCCTCCCCAACGTTGACACACATTTGGACATTGTTTCTTAATATTCAGCTATTCAGCTTAACAAAGAATTCACATAGTATATACTCTCTTATACTGCATTCTCCGTGCAGTATATAAATTAACAAAAGAAATTTCCAGGCTACCAAGAATATCTGAATAATCTGTGTTTCAGATGATGACTTGTAACATCTACTGTCAAAACCCCAATATTTTATTTAGACTAATGAAATAACTGGATGTAAAACTAAAGCAATATTATTCAATTACTGTAGCTAATGATTTAGGAGTAACAGGAGAACATCCCGATCTTCACACTTTTTTTTTTTTTTCTTTTTTTTCTGGACAGTATTATATGCTTAGTATTTATACTTAGTACAAATTTACAGTCCTACTATATACTGGGTACAAGTGAATCAGTCTCCTTTAAGGAGTTGCCTACATGTACGGACTGACCTACAGCAATATGTTCCATCCAGCTGATTAACGCAGTAATGCAAATGCTCAGAGGGTTCTGCTCAAGGGAAGGCTGCTTGCCACGCCACTAAGTACAGCTGTCTGCAAGTACTTAAGTGCAGTGAAAAATGGATGAAAAGGAAAATCAAATAATTATTGGTATTTTATATGAATTGAAGACAAAGCATATGGCTTTTTGGTGATACCTCTATAACTGTTCATACTGGTAGATTCTGACATTATCAAAAACTCTGTATTTTAAAATGGCAAGAAAAATCTAAGGTGTCTTTATTCAGCTATTCTTGTAGTTTTGACAGCTAATCTCCTCAATATGAAAGTCTGGAATTAGCTCAATGAGACTATAAAACAGACTACCATTTACAGTAATAGAATTAGTATATGGATGCTTAAATGGGTATTAAAACATTTTAAATTAATTTACTGTGTCACTATCCAGCACTTTCAGTATAAGTTCATGTCTCTCCTTTTCATCATAATATTATCATCAATATCATTCAGATATTCAGGTATCTAATATTGCAGCAATTACTAAATATATTCCCACTGCATTTCAATTTAAATTCAGTATGACACAGCACCAAATTATGATATCTGCAGATATTAAAAATCCCACAAATACAGGAAAGATTAAAAGGAATAAAAAAGGAATACATGTATATGTTCTAATCTGTGATGTGTTTGTTTTTGTTTGTTTGTTTATTTGTCATCTAATGTATCTGCACTCTGAATTTGATTTTAAATTGTCCTGGAAGTCTCTTGGCTACAAGTATGTTACAGTTTTGTGAGAAGCCAAACAGTAAATCCAAAAAAAATATTTAGATTAGATATTCAAGCATTTTTGAATTGAAATCACTTCCTTTTGTTTTTTGTTTGTTGTTGTTGTAGTTGTTTGTTTGTTTGTTTGGATTCATTATGCATAGAATTCTAAATTTCATGAGACCGTGAAGTACATATTGTAGGCATTACTCCTAAATGCATATTTCTTCAATATTTGTACTGGAGATCCACACCTCAAAATAAACAATGCCAAAACTGTCACAAACTCTGCACAAGAAAAGTTTAGGTTGCCTATGAGACTGTATAAGGGAACTAGAGATAATATGGAGAAAGAGACAGAGAAAGGCAAATTGCAACATAGTTAGAAAAATTAATGGCAGAAGCCAGTTACTGAGACAAATTTTTTCCTAATTGTTAGGAATACCTGAAAGATCTGCCTGCAGCAATGCTAACCCAATGCAGTCATTAACCTATAGTTTTCCAGTACAGACTGATTGAAAATGTACCCTTCTAAAGTAGTGACTATGAGAGAGGATAGTAGGCAGAGTAAGGAAAACAAGTTCAGGAAAGAGGAAATTATCTACTCTGATAGCTAAGCTGAGATTCAGAATGAGGAATTCTCATGTTACATTTATTATCTTTAGTGCTATTGATTTAAAAAGGAAAGTTAGCATCACCTGCTTCTTCAACCCCATTTTTCTCTCTGCACTCCAACCACAACATACCTCTCCTGGAAGCTCCTATTACTCACGTCTTCATTTTCATCCCATTTAAAACTTTTTTTGCTGTTAAGGTTACCAACTTTGATATTTTCTTTTTTTGATTGATAGCCCTCAAGGCATGCAGAAGCAACCTGTATATGCAGTGTTCTCACACTAGGATCTGCTTTACTAATCAACTTCAACCCAAAATAACACAGTAGCTACAGAGACCCAGCCTCCACTTTCAGACAGTTACACTCATAGTAAGAATGATCATTACTGTCATTTAATAACAAATGATTAATGCAGGGGCCCATAATTTTCCATGAGCCAGTGTACTATGTCTATGAATACACAGTATGCTTAGGTGAACAGTTATTGTGAAAACATGCAATGGTCCAAATTAAGTACACCAGTGTACACTTATATATATATATTATATATATATATTCTTAATGCAAATCTTCAGCTGGTAATTCCAGGTAATTCCAGCAGAGTAATTCCATCAGCTAGAAAAGAATCGCAAGCTTGATCATAAATAAATAAATAAAAATCATAGGTAAGAAATGCTAATCTAATGTAATATTTATGACAGGACTGAAAATGTCTTCATTTGTCAAATCCTGGAAGAACCCACCTTACATCAACAGCTCCACTTTCAGCTCTGTAACTGCCTATACGTCTAAACTAGTTCATGTGCAGAAATAGGAGGCCCTGCCATGGAATACTTCCTGTTGATTTAGGCCTTTCATCCACACTGAGATCATGGAAGTCCATATTTGCAGCCTGTCTAAGAATATCAACTACATTAATTTAGCAGCGTTCCCCAATTCCACTGCTGAGGCCACACCCACCAGAACACTAAATTGCAAATGTAGTTCTATGGATTGACAGTATATGTCCTGCAAGAAATGCAGAAGCTTAGCCTTTAGGCACATTAATCTACCACCATAGAAAAATTGCATGTTCTATTTCAAAAGTAGATCAAAGATCATATTATATTCATGGCCTCTTGTGTGTCTTCTTTTTCTGTAGAATTAGTAATATCCATCAAATTCAGCATATACAACAATTAAAGCCATTTCCACAAAGAATGTCAACAAAACCTTTTTGTGAATAGTTGTAAGATCCACTGTTGTGTGGCTAGTCCTGAAAGAGTTGTGAAATGACCTAAAGGGACAGAAGAAGCAGGCCATGGTCCTGCAGGGGAAGATGAAATTCTGCTTTCAAATGTCTGTTATCACAGACAAGATAAATGGCTTGACAGAGTTTTTTGGGATCTCCAGGTTGTTTATTTTAACATTCTTGTCACAGCTAAACACAGGAGTGTTTACACAATTTATTGGAAAAAAAAAAAAATAATAATAATAATAAAATAACAACAAAACCACTGAATTCAGAAACTCAGTCCTGGTATCTGGGACTGGAATCACCTGTTTCTGTTTTGCCATTTTTGTAGTTCTTCTGCCTTTTTATCTCTGAAGTGATCCATTTTCCAGTGGAAAAGAAAAAAGATTTTAAGCCAAATACTCCATCTTCCTGGAGAATTCTTCAGCCTTTATTTATGAAATAAGAGCCTGCTTCATTTCTTTTCCATTCCAAAGAATATTTAAATAGTTCATACAAGTTCAGCAGAGAAAGATACTCTATGAAACAAGAAAAGAGATTGAGATAGTCCCTATTCAAAGTATATCTGTTGCCAAGTACTTGATATGCTCTTATAGGAAATGTGCATTCAAGTTTTGTCAAGCACTGAAAGGATCTAAAGTAAAGTTTCTCATATTATGATTTTTTTTTTTTTTTTCATCAGTGAACAGTAATAAAAAATGTGCAGAACTTTTTTATTCTGTATTTTCTTGAAAGAGACTGGCTTTAATCCCTGATTTCAGGACATGTTCACCAATGAATCCAGTGAGAGGGAAAATACTGTTGAAAAGGTGAGGTTTAAAGGACACTCCTCTTCGGGCTGAATACACCCCCAAGATAAATAGGAGTCTTTAAATTCACTGGGTTCATTGTTCTTCTCTCCTCTTTCCCCAAATAAATCTGTGTATTTAAGCTACTCAGTAGAAAATGACAGGTATGCAATAAGCTAATAAATGAATAAATAAATAAATAAATAAATAAAAGCTTTTAGTGCTGGCTCTTGTGAATCACATTCTTTATATACTACTCATTCTGCTTCCTGAGGCATACTTAATGCCAGAATTACAAAGTATCTAGATACTTGGGGAATAAGGATTCACTAAGTGAACTCCTATCTCTTTATAGAGCTAACCTTCTAAGTATTAAGAATATTGACTATGGTATATTTCTATGTTTCCATTCCAGTGTGGTGCTAGAATGAGTACCTGTACACTTATGATGTGCAATAAAATTGCAAATTACTAAGAAAAAAAAAAAAAAAAGAAGAAAAAAAAAAGGAAGAAAATATATATATATTTTTTTTTTAAAAAAAGGACTACTTGAGCATGAATAATGTAATGAAAACCTTCAACTTTCTCTCTGTAAGTAACTAGAAGTACTATCTAACCTGGAAAACGGAAAAGGCAATTGAGAAAAAGGAAAGATTTTTTCCCCTTCTACTGGTAATTATTATTCATTCTGAGCAGAACCAAGAAATAAACAAAATTAAATACAAAAGTCAAATTCACTTTCTGTTCAAGTCTTCCCACTGCGCTTCTTCTATATGTAGCTGTCTGCAAACAAAAAACACTAATATATAACTGGGAGACAGAATTGGTGGTCATTTTACACCTGCACTGTGACAAACTGCATGTTATGTTAGCCAAATACAGAGCTGAGATTCATTTAAAAGAGGGAAGGGGAGGGGAGGGGAGGGGAGGGGAGGGGAGGGGAGGGGAGGGGAGGGGAGAGGAGAGGAGAGGAGAGGAGAGGAGAGGAGAGGAGAGGAGAGGAGAGGAGAGGAGAGGAGAGGAGAGGAGAGGAGAGGAGAGGAGAGGAGAGGAGAGGAGAGGAGAGGAGAGAAAAAGTTAGCTTTTTTTTTACCAGACGATTGACTACGTCAGTAGCTTCATGGCTTACTGTAATTAATAAAATCCATGCAAATTCATTTAGGGGATATGTCCATAAAAGAGTCATATGCCAAAGACCACAGATTTGAGACAATGAGGTCAGCCTTCCAGTATTTATGATGATCAGTTTTATGCTAGTTTAGATGAAAAATGATAGAACTAATTGATTTTTGTGGTGTTTCATTTTGATTTTTTACAGTAAGTAATGCTGTCAACCTTAAGAGTTTGTATTAATGTTTTTCAATATAGGTAAAAACTGTACAATCTCCTAAAATCTTTTGTACTTATTGCATTATTCCCTTTGTAATCTACTGATTCCGATGACGCTACAAAACAGACTACTTCAACACATTTTTCTATTACATATCCCCTTAAAAATATGTGAAACAAATCATATATGAGAAGGTGAATTTTCTCTATTTTCCATGTTACCGGATATCAATTAACCTCCAACATGGGGAAAATTTGACAAAATATCTTTATACAAAACATGTTAAGGAAGAAAAATAAACAGAAGTACTGTTTATTCAAACATACGACTAGACGAGCTCAAAAAATATATTAAAAAAAAAAAAAGTAAAGATTGTGTGGGATTACAGCTCTGCTAACAATTAGGATGCAATCTACTCCGTAAACTGTAGTGGCCCAAGGTAAACTTTTAATCCTGTTTCATTTTGATACAGGAAAAATGCAGATCAGAGAAATTTTAAAGCACATGTGGTTTTTCATAATGTCTTTGGAAAATCTGAGTACAATATGAACACACAAATATGAACAGGCATTAAGCACTTTTGATATGTGATAGCTTATTGATAGAAATGCTCGTATAAATAAATTGATAGAAATGCTCAGCAGCTGTGCTGCTGAGAAACTGCAGTGGGATTGCTTTAGAAAGGGCTCTCTCTGTTCAACAGCAATGGCAGAATGGATCCCCTATGACAATTAGAACCATACAGAAGCCTTCCAAGGCAAATTTTCTAATGCTTACAAAACTGAATAATTTTGAAATAAAATCTAACTATATACAAAGACATGATTAACAGGAGGACTGATTATGAGGTTCACACAGCCATTCTCCAGGGTTTATTTTACTCATACCCAAACTCCATGAGATTGGACAAGGGACAATGTTCCAGCTCTACCTCATTAATGAGAAATAAATAATCACCATGATATCTATTCTTTTTAGTCTGATAGAAAGTACAACTTCATTGACACTCAAAGTGTTGACTGTGCTTCAGGCTCTCTCTTTCATGTTTCTCTTCCATTCTGAAGGATTTGCCTATTATTTTATTTTTAGCCTTTATTAACAAAACATATGATTTTTTTCTTTGCTCTCAGGAAGAAAAACTCCTTGAAGTTAGAATCAACAATAAAGACAAATCAGTTTTAGGAATAACTTACGATATTTTCAATAGAGTTTTACAAACAGTTATGGTGTTAACTAAAATCAGACTTTTGTCACAAATTGTACTGAATGTTTCATTATTGAAATTTTAAAATAAAGTTAATATTATTTTATTTATTTATTTATTTATTCCTAGAAGATGGCTTGTCTAGTTATCTTGAAGGTCAAGGCAGCTCAAGATACTCCCACAAGCTTCATTTTGAATAAACTCATGATTTTTTTTCCTAAACTTAAAATCTTACGGTCTGCCCAAGTCCTAGTCTTAACTTCCAACACCTATTTATCACTAATCCACTTTCAGATTTTATCTGGCATTTTATAAAACCCCAGATAACCCTAAACTAATTGGTCTATGCATCCAAATTAAACAGTTCTGGTGCAGATGTTGGCATTTTTATTGGCTTGGTAAAATCCTACTATTCATTGAACTGAAGTTAATTCCTTGATGTTTCCTTTTTCTCTCAAAATGGAGTTGTCTTAGTTAACTTCCTTGCGGCTAAGTCTGTCCTTCTTATAAAATATCCAGAAGAACTGTGACATTTCTTGGCAGTCTGAGCACTAGTGTCAAGCAATGAATGAGCAAGTATTCAGCACTTAGCCATGCATAGCCATGGCCTCATGCACAGCCATGGCCTCAGGATTGTTGCACACAGGCTTGTTACTGTGAAGAAACTTACATTGCTATTTCTCTTTTCAGACTAAATCTCTAAATCTGCCCATCCACAGTCACTTTGCTTGGGGATGAAGGCTTGGTTTATCCAGCTTTACTTCAGGTAATGACTGGAAACACATAAGGTTCACATAGACTTCAACAAAGAGACACATACCCCTTCCAGAGGATAAATGATTCATCTTCTGGAAATGTCTATTTTTTAATGGAGAAAAAGTAGGTAATCGCAGCCCTAATTTCAGTGTTCTTAATTGAAGTAACTGCTTTAAGCAGATGGATAAATCCTGGCATAATTTTACACTAGAAGTACAGTATTGGTGCTCCTGTTAGAGAGGCATAGGATTAGGGCAAGAAGCAAAAAAGATGTTGGTACTGTATTGTTCAGACCATGTAAAATATAAACTACAGGAGAGGGAGATATAGTATTAAATCATATGGGAAAGTATTTTAAAGAAGTACTGTGAATATTTACAGTGTTACAGCATTCACTGAACAAACAATTTTTTAACCAAACGGCATATTTCTGTTTGCAAGTAGTTGTTCTGTTTTACTATGCAAACTAAATAAGATTTCTGTCTTTATAAAATACCAAGGGAACACTGCCCACTCCTATATTACAGTGGAAAAAAGGCACAGAAGAAAGACACTCAGAAAATCTCAATCGATGATGTAAGTTCTGAGACTCAGAAATATTCCTAATGTTAACTGAGCCAACTCAAACTCATAGGTCAAACTCAATGTCATTTGCACAAAAGTGGAGATAATTTAGATTTTTAAATATTTAGTATCCATTAAAATATTTAGGAATGGATTTTTATTCTTCCTCTTTTTAATTTAAAAATCCCTGCCATAATACGATAAGAAAGTAACTCTTGCACCCTCTGTTTATTCAGATTCATTGCTAAGGGTCAATTTTTTTCTTCTGATGCACATCTAAGGGAAGATTTACTGTCCAGAGACTTGCAAGAGAATAGTCTCTGACTCATCAATTTTCTTCTAATCCTAACCTACTTCCCAAAGGAATTGCTGTCTTCTGACAGGTTTGCAGAGAGATTTCTGTCTCCAGATGGTACACAAAGGCACCATTAACCCTAAATCAGTGACAATATCAAAGAAAAATATACCATGAAACACTTCAGTGTCTTTCATTACATATTACAGAGCAAGTCTGAAAATAGCATGTTTCTCAGATAAACTTCTATCAAGAAAAAAAGTTTATGATTGCAGATGGCAAGAATATTGTTATTTTCTACCTGACAGATGCTCTTCAACACTGCTGTTTTCTCAGTCTATCCTCTCAGAAGACATGCAGGAGCAAAATACATATTCTTTTAACCTAGAAACACTGGTTAACTTATGACAGAACCTAGCAAGTAGGAGCAAATAGCTCTGATTTCATTGCAGAATAAAGTCACAACATGACTTGAGCATGTAGCCTTGAGAGAGAAGTTTCCGGTAAATCTAGAAATCTCCCTGGGCAAACTTCAAAGGTTTTGTTAATTTCACCAAATAAAAATAGGGACTCAAATCTTTCCATGATACAGGTGATATCTGCTGAAAAAGCAATAACACTGTCTGATGAAGATTTGTTTAGTAAATTCATCAATCACAGAATCACAGAACGAGAGGGGTTGGAAGGGACCTCTGAAGATGATCTAGTTCAACCCCCCTGCCTAGAGCACATTGCATAGGTGTGACTTTGAATATCTCCAGAAAAGGCTTTGAATATCTCCAGAAGGCTCTGAATATCTCCAGAAAAGGAGTCTCTACAACCTCTCTGGGCTACCTGTCCCAGTGCCCTGTCACCCTCACAGTAAAGAAGTGCCCCCTCGTACTGGACTGGAACCTCCTGTGCCTCAGTTTGTGCTCATTGCCTCTCACTTGTCACTGGACACAACTGAAAAGAGACCGGCTCCATCCTCTCAACACCTTCCCCTTAGATATTTATAAACATTAATAAGGTCTTCCCTCAGTCTTCTTTTTTTTCAGGCTAAACAGACCCAGTTCTTTCAGCCTGCCCTCATATAACAGATGCTCCAGTCCTCCAATCATCTTAGTAGCCCTCCTCTGAACTTGCTTCAGTAGTTCTGTGTCCTAGAATTCTAGTAGTTCTATGTCCTAGAAGTTCTATCAATGCTTCTGAGATTCTCAAGCAGGAGGATGCAGTGGCTCAAAAGGAGATATTTCAGACCAGAAGAACTCAAAATTAATTCTTCAGTTTATTGTGGTAGATATAACTCTAGAGGAAAAGAAAGTGAGCAGCTATTAAACTTTGTGCATTCTTGCAACCACAAGTATGTTTATATATGAAAAATATTTAATGTATTAAAGTTAGCAAGGACATAAATAGAATTCCTGAATTCCTTCTAGACACATTAAATTTCTGATAAAGACACTGTTGAAATACTCCACTGAGCTGTCACTCTGATTTTTAGGTAGCCTTGAAAGCACTTATTTTTCAAGATTTGTTCTGCTACAACCTGAAGGGACTGAGGTCTCCATCCCTCAATTTTCTACATTTTATAGCTTTGTTAGCATCATTCCAATTGTGTTTGCTTTGATCTTAATGCAAGAGATGGATTTCTGAAAAGTATTAAAGACATTTTATTTCATGTATTTCAATCAATAATTCACTATGAAGTCACTCACAGCTCATTTATAGATCACCTTTAGCAGGGTTGAAGTAAACTTTTAAAATCATAAAGAAATCATGAAGTTTTTTTTTTTTTAAAGTATTTTATTAAATATACATATTATTAATATGTAAATGCTTTACTACATGAAAGAGAAAGATGAGAATTAATGTTGATTAGTATCAATGCTGAAATTATAGTCCCCTATCTCAACATATCCATGAGCCAAGTTTTCTCTGTAAGAAAAATCTGCAATATCATATTTTGTTCTCTCTCTTGCCTTCCATTTCATTTTAATAAAATTCAGTGAGCATGAGCTATGTTAGACAACATTCTCCCTGTGTGCCATAAATTGAGAACACTACAAGTGTTCAGATCAGAGAATGCAAGTACAACCCTCAAAATGGAATATGGATGTGTGTAGATTTATAAGAATCTCACCAAAAATTATTTTTGACTTTTTTACACCTAATCATTGAATGATACTTACAATCTATGTCACTATGGCACAGGGACTCTAGAATGTATACTATGGCTATTAAATATGACGCTGAAGCAGATCCATACTTAGAAAACTGGTCTTCCATTTCTAATTCTTTGCTTTCCAACAGTGACAGGTAAAAAATACTAGACATTCCCTGAGTCTATTATTTTATCAAACCCATTTATAGGTTTCCTTTTACATCTGGAAATCTGTAGACATCTAATGATGTTACAGCACAGAGTTACAGTGATTTCATAAATCTCTTTTCTCAGTTTACTTCACAGAAATCTCATTTGGATGTGATCAGCGCTGTCCAGAAAACTATGGAAATAAATGAAATTGTGATTTCAGTTTTGTTTTTGTTTTCTCTTTTTCAGGCTTTCTCCTAGTTAAATTAAAAAGAAACAAAACAAACAACAACAAAAACACCCACCATTTTCCTGTGGATGCATTAACAGCTTACGCACATTTTACTGAAAAAGCCCGGAAGTGTAATTGTCTCACTGAAGAATTGGTGGGGCAGCAAAAGTATCAGTTCTATTTTTTTATTATTATTATTGTTATTATTATTTTTGTCTACTTCTGAAATGCTAGATTTAATCCTCAGATTATTTTAGCATCATCTAGTAAAAGACGAATGACTTCAACTCTCCATTACTCTTGGCTCTGAAATTGTTGAGCTACAGTTAAGCTATTCTAATAGCTTTTTCAGTCTTTTCAAACATGTACTTGAATTAAAAAGTGCACTCAAGTTGGTAAATTTAAATTACCCTGACTCTGAAAATATCAGTTCAAAATGAAAGGAAATTTTTTTGAAAACTAGTAATTTAATAAGAGTTGACCATATTACAAAGTAATATATGCTTATAAATTTAAGTATGCAAGCCTCACCTAATGCCATTCATTATACACTCTGAGAACCTGTGAAAAATTAACATTCTATACTTCTTTTCCCTAGGAAACAGTATTAAATATATTATCCCACAAAAGGAGAGAAAATGTGTCTTGTAAACCTACACAATCTGATGACCAATTTTCTTTCCCACATTACTCCCACATAGCAACAGAAGCATAATATATATGTTTCAATAGGTACTGTCCCTTTCATCCTTTGTCACACAACTTTCACACAATCAAGATTTATAAGGACCCCAAACCACTTTCAAATTCCAAATTATGCTGAATACATAAAGCACTCAGTTAATTTTAAAGGCGTCCATTTAAGTTCCTCTGCCTTCCCTGTACGATCACTATAGAGCAAAAAATACACCTTAAAGGTATTTCAGAAGTGAAATTTGTACAGTCTCCTGGACAGTTTGTCTTTCTTCACTGTCTGGTCATTGGCACTAATATAATAATAATAATAGTAATAATAATAATAGGAATTTCAATTCCCTTGGGACTCACTGAGGCTATTCTCAGAAGATCAGCTTACGTGTGATACTACGTACACAGCAACTGACTCACACTGCCATCATCATCTGGTAAATTCACTATCCACTTCTGTTTGATTTTGCAATACTGTAACATTCAATCTGGCACAAAACCAGGCAGCACAGTCTGTTTCTTTAATAATGTTGCATTTTCTTCCATTTTAAATAACACAAGCAACAGGTCTTCCACCTCCTTCCCTGCAAGGCTATTAAGTTTTCCTCATATGCTCCTTTGTATTGCTAATTCACATATTTTATTAGGATCATCAATAATATGCGCTGCTGTAATAATGGATAATGGGTATTTAGTGCTCCTTTCTTTCAACTTTTTTTTTTTTCTTTTGTCATAAGCATTTAGTTATTAATGCTTTAGAGACTTTATTAGAAGCACAGTATTGAAAGTGGGTATTTTATCACTGTAGCTTGACTATAGTTTTCTGGTATTAATTTAGTCCTTCCTATACACTTCTTCACAATGATTATTGGCTTGGTTTTGCTGGATTATTCTTCTTACTGACATTGTAATTGCTATCATATGTAGCAATCTGTTTATAAATAAACATGTGGATGAACAGCAGAAAACAAGCCACCAAAATAATGTAATGAAGAGCAATTTACATTTAACAAAACAGCACAAGATTGCACAAATTAATATTTTTTTCATTTTTGATCTACAACTCCAAGCTTGTTTTCTAAAGAGTTCAAGGCTTATTGATCACTTAGTAAACTATGATCTGAGATAGGGGCATACCATTAACTATTATCGTAAAACAGACTTGAACATGAAAAAATGCTGTCCATGGCATCATTTTCCCATAAATATTTTTATTTTATTAACTTTATTAACTTTCATAAATTTTCTCCTACCACAATTGAATAAGCAAAGGCCTTTCAAAGTTTCTCAACAGTACAGCTACATCCAGAATGACAAACAATGGTGAGAATGGGCCATGAGGGATTGGAGATGTGCATCCCAGTCCATTAAATCAATGAGGAAAAGCAGGGCATGAACTTTTCTCAACTTTTCACAGTGAATACCAGTTAATGCATGTTGGTCTTTCTTTTTCTTCCTTTTCTGAAAATGATCAATGTATGTGGGAAATATTCCTTGGGACAATTTTCATTGGAAATGGCAAAACAAACTTTAAGATTTTGCTGAGTTGGTGTTTTCCAACAAATAACTGTTTCTGGAAAAATCAGATCTTACAATTATAACTATATGTTAGAAAGCAAAACATAAAGTTTGACAGTGAAGCACACTAAGCCAAATCTCAGCCAATGAAATGTTGTCCCAATGATGCTTATCATTTCACATGTGGTATAACATTATTTTATTACATCTGCTGTTGGGTCTTTTTGCTCAAAATGTGTTCGGTACTTGCATTTCAGAATATATTGCTTCTGTAAATTTTTTTCCTGTTTTCTTGTTGTTATTTTTTGTTTCCTTTGCTTTCTATTGAACTGGTGTTTCAGCACTCTCAGCCACATAATAGAAAAATCTGTTTTGTTGCTGCTGTTGTTTTTCACAGGAAAAACTTAGATTATTTTTACTCTGTTGAGAAATACACAAATATTTCTCAAACTATTTTATTAACCTATTTTAACCATCAGTTTTTATTGGAGAAATGACTAAAGAAATTAAGTTGTTGCCTTAGAACAAACTGAGCACTGATGCAGGTGAAGTGTCCAACCCTAAGAGTCTTTGCTATAACAGAGAGAACAATTAAGCCAAGAAAATACTGTCTTCACATGGATATACATCAGTACATGTTGAATATTGAAATCCTGGAAAGCAGAATTTTACTCAGAGTTATATTTTCCATCACCACTTCTTTTATTTTCCATCACCATTCTTCTCAGAAAGAATAAAAATTAAAATTAAAATTAAACAATTAGAAATATTTATTGACAATAAATCGACAATTTAATTTGTTTTAATACGGGCAGAAATATACCTGTTTTCAGCACAGAGAAACATTATTCTTTGAAAAAAGTTTATCATATTGTTTCAGAATGAAAGTGCTGCAAAGACAACTATATTGAGAGTATAATCATACAAAGTGAAAATATGATGAAGATCTTTTTTTCTAGACTCATTTTATTCATGAATATTAGACACCAGAGGTTGTTGGGGCACAGTACTCTTTTACTTAAAGGTTCATTAAAGAGAAGGATCATAATTTAACAAAGACAAAGCTTCAGACATATTCTGCTGTTCCTCCCACTCATGCGTAAATGAGTATTAATCTACTTTCAGCTATTAATGCAACTGTGAAAGTGACAGTATTCTTTAATTTTTTTTCTTTTTTCTTTTTTTTCCACAATTTTAATACTGGCAAAATGTTAGAAAAATGTTAGAGAATAAGAAAAAATGGTATCTGCAATTGGCTCCCACTAGAGTCTGCTTTTTTTTTTTTTTTTTTCTTTTGGGTGGGGGGGCAAGGCCAGGCCAAATGCAGGGCTGGATCCTGCACATACTGACATTTTTACACAAGTCCAGGAATTCATCAGGACTACAATTAATATGTGTTGGAGAAATATGTGACATGATATATAAGATAAACTCATCTGAAACCAGATTTACAATTTACTAAATTGCACTAGTAAATCTTAGATTACAGGTATCTCCGTTTCAACTTCTCTGGAAAGTACATGAATTAAGCAAGCTCCTGAATATGGGATACTCAAAAATTTTATTACTGTGCTTAAAAAACAATTTTCTCATGTAGTATATTTCCTAGATTGTGATCTCAAACCCCATGTTCAATATTAAAACACTATATTTTTTCCTGATATTTCCCAAATGTTTATGATACAGATTTGAAGCTGAAATCTAAGAAAATTTGAATTGTTCTTTAGCTCCTAGCCAATTACAGAGAAGAGCTGGGAAGTGCTGTGAAGGCAGAGAAACACCTGCTTCTTCACTAGTCTCTGCAGCTGGAAAACGAAGCTTCTGGGCAAAACAGCATCTCAGTAGTCCTTCACCTGACCAGCAGCAACACTACTGGAGGGTGAGGGCACCAGCTGGGCATCACCCCCTGTTTAAGAAGGGACCCTTGCTGACCTCAAAGCCAGTCCAGCCAGAGAAAGGGAAGTTCAGTGAGCAGCTGAATTAACTATTTCAGACTAACATTTTCGTATGTCCCAAAGCAGATTAAACACAACATAGAGCATGATCCCATCTATGTGCTTTCACTGCCTACTACTGCTACACTGTCATGAGAAATCAATTGTAAACAGTGAAGCTTTGAAAAGATTTGTACAGTTTAAACAATGAGAAAGCAAAAGGCATAGTAAATTGACAGAATATAAACAGTTTAATTTTGAGTCTTTCCCAATTCTCAGTTTCTCAGTCCATACAGATAGAAACAGTATTTATAAACAAAATTACGAGGAAATATGCTGACTGTGTCTTGTTGACAATTAAATTTCTAACAGTAATTTTTTGTTGGCCAGAGAAGAGTTATGCAGTCTAAAAGTAGAAGTGACATCTTTCATGGCCATCTGAAAAAAAAATATAATTTCAAAATACTCTTAAAAATAAAATAAAATATATATATATATATATATATATATATATATATATATATAGTTCCAGAAGGGTAAAAAGGCATAGGAATTCCAAAATCATCAGCAATGAGTTATGAAACAAGATTTAGTTAACAGCAAAGAGGACTTTGTAACTTCCAATGGAGCCCGAGTGCAAGTACAATGGTATAATGTCCTGCACTGTTAAGTAAAGAGATTATATGTAAAGATAGAAAGTATAATTTAGTGCATCCCATTAAACCTCAGAAAAATGTCACACTTTCTGAGGATTTCCCATTTCAAAATCATAGTCATGGAATGATTGTCCAAGGATCTAACCATTGCTCACCAACCCATAGTCCTATATTACTGTGGAATATAAGATTCTTCCTTCCCGTCCCTCACAATAAACTCTGGAACTTAATTTTTGTTTGCATAACATCGAAAAGTCTTCTTAACCTAACCTTTATATAATCTTCAGAACTCTGATACTCTTATTACATAAAAATAAAAATATTTATTCCAACACTAAGTTACACAGCTGCTTATTTCAACCAGTATAACTGTTTTGCTGGTTTTATTTTTTTTCACCCTGTCTCCCTTACAAAATGACCTTAAGAAACATATTTTGCTTCTTAGTGTATGAATAATTCCCAAAGATACACAATAAAGTAAAACTTGAATTGCTTTAAAAGAATTCCACCAATAACTCCTGAATAATGCATTTATTTGCCTTCATATAGTATAACCTATAATTTAATGTACAGTATGTGATAAATGACAAAAGATGAACTCTTCAGAATATTTTGGAATTTTGTTTGGTATTCACTTCACATGTTCTCTCATACAAAATACCTTATAATAGTTACCATCCTTCCAAAACAAGTCCTAGCTCTTGTTATTAATATCTTTATTTAAATGCAGATCTTGATTTCACCTGGAGACTGGGAAAGCTACAGCACTAATCTATCAGGTGAAAAGCAAAAGTTGAGTCATGTTATCCACAAAGAAAGGACTTTTCTATGTGTGTTTTGTTTTTTTTTTTTTTTTTTTTCCTTTTTCTGTGTGTGCTGATAATGTATAATTGTATGTGTTTGCTTTTAATACAATGGCATACTTTCAGCCATAGAATACTACACAAAGCAATTGCCTTCATACCATGAATCAGTATGCAGATTACAATCTATAAGAGTTACAGTAACGGGGATGATAATAATGCTTGCCTCTCTTACAGCATTCTTTTACAACAAAATTCAGTGTTCCAAATGGAGATATAATTATCATGGTTTTATGGATGGGAAAACTGAGGCACTGAAGTAACCTAAAGACTGGATTTCCAACTGTGCAAAACAGGTATTAAATTTTCTTTCTTTATAACTTCTATATTGCAGGGGAGTCTGACTATTTTGTTGAAACAAAAGCATTGCAAAAGCCCGTAGCGGGCACTGATGCAGTGTGATTTCTGCTCACTATGCAGGTAGCTGACTTAAAACTGGTGCAGAACAGGAAAATCTAAATGTTACAAACACATTTAAATACTTACCTTTTTCATTTTCTCCCACAAGTGATTTTTTTAACATAAATATATCTTTGTCAAGAGTACAACATTTGAAATGAAGTCCTGGGTACTTTTCCTTACTATGATATTTGAGTAATAACCACTCAATAATAACCACTTCTTTAAACACACCATAAGCTTTAATTTATTCACAGGAAAAAGAATAAAAATAAGAATAAGAATAAGAATAAGAATAAGAATAAGAATAAGAATAAGAATAAGAATAAGAATAAGAATAAGAATAAAAATAAAAATAAATAAAAATAAAAATAAAAATAAAAATAAAAATAAAAATAAAAATAATAATAAGTAAAATGTTCCTCCTAACCCTGAAAAAATATTACAACACAGTAGATATCAAAAAAAAAAAAAAAAAAAAAAATTGTGATTTAAGTGTAAAATCAGAATAACTTTGGTGTGGTAACATGGGAATAACATGGGCTTGCAATTATATTTAAGATATGAAGCTGGTGACTGCTTAAAGAAAGGACATAAAAGAAACATGATATACAGAACACTTTCTATTGGGAACAGAAAAAATTTCTGAATGAGGAAGATACATTTTCTAGGTATAGTTATTTTCTTCATACTGCACTAGTCAGCATTGAAACAGAGGATAAAAGAGATTTTGATCCTCTATTTTAATTCTTTTTTGAAGTCAGAAGAATCTTTCTGTGTACAAAGAGTTGTCCATGTTGGAAAAAAAAAATAAAATTAGTTGCCTGCAGCAATTAGGTTTAGTAGATATCTTCTATTAAGAAACAGAATCCCAAAGAAGGAGAACTTGATAATCATCAGATTTAACAACTATATTCACTTCACAATGAACAAAGATAATGAGTGGAAACCAGAGGAAGAGGGTGTCAACTTATCCCTACGTGTCAGAAAGGTATGGAAATGTTCTAGATGAGAAGAGGGAGATGAGAATGAAAAGGTTGTGAGAAACACACGTTTAGGGGTCTGGGAAAAATTCCACATGTGATGGAAGTCTTTCTATATGAAATAAATCTAGTTTTGTGGGAAGGAACAGAAACCAACTGAAAACAGCTGCCTGGCTAGTCTGGTGGGATAACAATGGCTGCTCACAAATAGAAAGAACTTAATGAGTTGAAAAGACAGAAAAAAATATTTTTGAAGGACTTATTACTGAAGACAGAAAGGATATCCTTCATTAACAGACAGATAACAGGATTGTATTTTATTTTCTTTGGGTGGGATTCAGCTGCCTTCACTGAGGAATGTCAGCAGTGTGCTGAAATGTCTAAGGAATTAAAAAAATAATCATTTCCAGAAGATGACATTAACCATTCATTAAATGAGTCCTAATTTTGAACATGAGAGATGATATTCTAGTTAGCAAGGCTTTATCCATGTTGTTTCTTCCAACAGCAAAGACATCCCATATGACTATTTATTCAATTTTTAGTGCGTCTCTAAATTTGGAGAGCGGAGATACCTTTCTTTACTATTGAGCAAGCCTATAGAGCAGCTTAGACTAGATATATGACTTACATTACTAAAATGAATATTATCCACTGTATAAATACAATATTATTTATGCATTTGGTCATTTTGCAAGAATTTATTGGTGATGGTCCATGTTAGCACAAGTGTCCATCTAAATTCAAAGAACTTGTGCGGAATCAGCTGACTCAGACAGTCAAGGACATTAAACTAAAAACTACCAAGGAGGGTGTAAAGGAGAAACAAATAAACACTCATTTAGTATGAAATCAAGATGTCTAGAATAAAATTAATCTAGGCACCAAGAAGCTTTAACAGAAATGCTTTAGTTGCCTATATACGAATGCTAGAAGCCTGGGAAATAAAAAAGAGAAATTGGAATTGGAATTGCTCTTTTATGATCTAACCAGTATTACTGAGACCTGGTGGGAAGATTTGCATGAGCAGAATGTTAAAATCACCAAAATGCTATATTTAGGCAGGATCTAGTGGGCAAAATTGAACAGAGGTACTGTATGCCACAAAAGGGGTAGTGCCTCCTGAGTTCACTGATAACTCAGAAGAAAATGATTTTGTATGTTCATAGATCCATGCTCTAACAAAACAAACAAACAAACAAAAAGCTTAGATGAGACACTACTTGGTTTCTGTAACAGACCATCAATTTACTTTAGAGAAAAGGATGGCTGATCTGTAAAGCACTGATTTCTGTTGTGTAAGTGGAAAAAATGCATCACAAAGTATGACTTCACTTTGAATGACATACGTTGGATGTTTCATGGATGGTCTTTGTGATTTCCAAAAACTAGCAAGAATATATATATATATATAATAAGATAAATATTTCATCTTAAAGATTCTGGTTTTCATATTTACCTCAAGCAACCAAGGAATTCTAAACACATATGCAAACTCAAACACACACACACATGTATACACCTCTAAAGGTTTCTTTTTTTTCCACAGATGATCGGGACTTAATTGCATCTGTCACGGGTAAATGGTAAGCTCATACATGTAAGCTATGCATTATGATCCAGTTTGTGGGTGACACCAAACTGGGTGGAGCAATCAGTATTTTGGAGTGTATGACTATCAGTCAAAAGGATTTCTGCTGGCTGGAAGAATAAGCATCCAGGAATCACACAAAATTCAAAAATGACAAAGGCAAAGACCTACATCTACATTAGCATAACTCCCCGTTCTTGTATGGAGGGACTGGGTTGGTAGCAGCTCTGCTGAAAATGACCTGGAAATCTTGATGGACAGGAGACTAAGCTTCCTCTAGCAGATATTTATTGTTCTTCCTGACTATTTTACTGCAGCACTCTGAAAGACTCCACTCAAGAACTGAATCCTACTTAGTATTCTAATATGGCATTTTAACCACCAAAAACAAAGTTCAAACTGATTTTTAAAGCCATAAAACTAGGAAATATATACATATTTATCACTTAGAAAATAAGAAAAGTTAATGAGTTCACTAAAAATGCATCCACGGACCTTAGCATAGTATATT
The DNA here is from genome assembly GCF_009769625.2 of Cygnus olor. Lineage (NCBI taxonomy): Eukaryota > Metazoa > Chordata > Aves > Anseriformes > Anatidae > Cygnus > Cygnus olor. The sequence goes on along the minus strand of NC_049169.1, from coordinate 170,139,362 downwards.
TCAAAGCCAGTCCTTAGAACATAAACATGCTTTATTACTATTTTTCTTTTCCATTCTGAAGTACATACTCAAAATGACATACTACTAAGATTTAGAAAGCTGTCCACCTTGAAGGAAGATAAAATACTGTCCTTAACTGGCAAACTAGTATGAAACAGGTTAAATAAAATGAGTGTGAAACATTTAAAGTAAACTGTGTTTCAAAGATTAAAAGAAAACTAAGCCAATGGCAAAGTTCAGTGTTATGGTGCATAATACTCATTCACAGGTCATTATCACATAGAATTAACCTCTTTTTTTTTTTTTTTTTAACTGCTGCATAAAGAATTCAGCAAAGTATTTACCAGGCTGTACTGTAAACACGCTATTAAAATATACCATTTGTCCTTTTTATCAATGCCTGTCTATGTCAGGCTTATTTATTTATTTATTTGTTTATTGTTTTTCCTTAGGGAGTTATGTTTTACTATGCATACATTATGAGTACTTTTACAAAATTGGGAGGCTGTGTGAGAAATTAAGTATAAATGATTGAACTTTGAAAAACTAGAGGTAGAATGGAAAAAGAGGAATACTCTGGAAGATTTGAAAATAGGTTTTTATATAGGTGTTATCATGCATATGATATAATTTACTGGTTTGAATTAGGATGTTTTGCTTTTTGCAATATGGAAAGAAATTCCAGCAGGTTTCTTCCAGTGGCTTTTGAAACTTAAGTTTAAATTCATGGATTTTTATGGAAACTAACTTAATTTGTAATAGGAAAATAGATTTTTTTGGATTGGTACATGTTCTTGTGTTCTTTCTGTAGTTTCAGTCAATTTAAAGATGTCTTAGGTATTCTACAGCATGCATTTAGTGACTCTTCTAACTATACTAAGGTTCATCTAGTATTAAAACTTTATTCACTGACTATTTTATAAATTTGAAGTTTCAGTAATACTATTTCATTGTACTATTAAAAAAAAAAAATCTTGTTCTACATGGTCTGCACAGAAATGGTGAGTACATGAAAAAAATTAAGATTACCTTCACAGCTTCAGTTACTGAAATGCTTGGCTTTATAGCCTCCTGTGTTCTGCAATTTGAGTTAAACAGTACCAGAGAGTAACAGTAATTGTTAGTTGAGCTTTTGATTAGACCTAGTCCTATTAGATGTTATGAGAGTAATGAATTGTTATTAAACAATGAGCAAAACAAGTAAACAGAATTATTTCTTTAAATTACTTTCTTTTTTTTTAAACAGTATTAGCTCATGAAGGGAACTTTTTTTTTTTAGCTTAGCCATAACAGAAAGTTAAAGCAAAATAATTCTCTGTAAAAGATGTCCAGTAAAGGCAAAATCACAATGGATAATTAAATCTAGCCACACTCCTAAAAAAGCTTCTGTATTTTCCTGTGTAACCCTTCCTCTTCCATCATCCTTCCCCCTCCTATCCCAGCAGGGCTCATCAAATGTCAAGGCTTAGTAGAAAACAGGGAGCTAAAGAACTGTACATGGCTCACTGCATAAGTGTGTTTTGCATAAGGACACTTTTCCTGATGGAACTAGTTGTACAGTGATGTAAATAGTGATGTAAATACCTTTACAGACATGGTAGGGGGTTCCACTTGATAGCTTTAATTCTTGGAAAAGTGACTTATGTAAAGGCAAAAAAAATCCTTACTTAATATTTATATATGACTATGTACTTCATTTAGTTATTTCATTAGTTTTTTTTCTCACAGCATATTCAATTGCCAATTAATTTTTACAGACCTAAGGCTAGCTATTTTTATTGTAGAGTGCTCCATTCACTTTTCATCTGAGATAGAGCCAACCATTCAGTTTTGTTTCACAGTCCCCTAGTTCTGAAGCAGCACTACTCACCTTTTAAAACAAAAGTCGTTCCCCTCCAGTTTCAATAACAAAATAAATTGATGGTACAGCATATACAAACCTATTTCAGCCTTCAGAGACTTGCTTACTGACTTTCATATTCAGACACGTATAAACATGGTAATTCACTTTGATTTTATGAATTGTCTCTTGACTATCACAGGGGAGTGACAGTTAAGCAGTTCTAAATGAAAGCTTCTAAGGCAGGTTGAGAATGACTGCAGTATATCTCTAAAGATAGATGAGTAGGCAGGTAATGTTATAAATTACCATCAGATGTCATTCACAGACGATAGGAGCTTCATCCTGCATGACAGTCATTGATCTGATGCAGAACTAAGATGCAACCTTTGATGACACTCCTTGAGGATAAAAGGTTATGCTTCACATTTAGTTATGAATAATAAGGTCATGTTTTAATTAAAGTCGTGTCTCAGTGGAATATTAGGGCAGTGAAAATGCACAAATTAGTATGACTTGTATAACAATTGTTGCTGGAAAACAGCCTAGTGCTAAAGATAATAATGCAGAATAGCAATGCAATTACATTAATGAGGCAAATAGCCCACCTCCTTAAAAGTACTCGAAGTACCCAGACCCCAAAATTAAAAGAAACTATTTTTTGTGTGTATATTTGACACTCAAGGAAGAAAAAAAAAAAAAAAAAAAAGTAATATTCAAGCTAAAACTTAGCTTGAGATTGATTGTTTACAGAGGTCTCTGAGCCTTTTCTAGGCAACTCAAGGGTCTGTCCACCATTTTATTTCATTTATACAGTTCCAACAACATGTCTGGCCAAGTTTTCTGAGAATAAAACTGGCCATATAAAAATATATATTGACAAACTGTTATTAAATGAAGGTTTGCAGCAAATAAAATTCATAAACATTTGTGAAATTTATATTGTATATCATATTGTATTGTATTAATTATATTATATTAATTATATTATATTACATTACATTATATTATATTAATAACTATTTGTTTGCTAACCTGAAAAATATTTAAGCTTGTGTTTAAACTTAAATGTAAGTCATCTAACTGCAATTTTAGAATATTAATTATAGGGTGGGATGTAGCTAGTACACAGTTTACCCAATAGTCAGTGAATAGTACATATTCCATCTGATACTCCAGGAGGTGATTTAGATCACTCAAGACTCAGGAATTTACCTGTTACTTGTAAGTGCTATAAAAGGTCAGGCATGAAGATTTAACATGAAAGTACCATTGCTACCTTGTGCATTCTGTCAGCATGGCAAACTTTATTTATTTATTTATTTTGACATAATGCAATGGATGTATTATCAAGCCTGTCTTTCTTCCCACCCACAGCTGTTCCAGCTTATGGCGTCCTCAATCCAATCTAAATGTTCATTTTGCAATTACTCTGCTGTCAAATGATAAGTGAAATGTAGGATATATACACAGTAAGTACTTAATAGCTTTAAAAATATACTTTCCATCATAATGTCACCAGTTGCTTATCAGAATTAGTACATTTAAAAATGTTTAGTGCTCAAACTAGCAGAACGTATCCAGATCAGAAATGGGGGATAGTGACTCTCTGCAGGAATCTGGCTATGCAAATGCTTTGAAGACATAAATTGCTCTTAAAAGACAGAAAATAGAAGATCAGATTGGGAGGTCAAGAGATTATGGAAACGAGCTGTCCACCTCCCATGGTGTACAACAGATTTTCATTTCTTCTGCTTTTCCCAACATGACTGGCCAACCATAAAGTCAAACGTAGTTACAACAAATACAACCATGCTTACTGCAGGACTCTTTTTAAGTTGGAACATTTACAGAAGTGCAAAATCTCAAGGCAACTACAGGACCAGGCCTGATACTTTGCACTTCAGAACTGGCTTAAAGTCAACCAATCTGGGATAGAGGCTGTTATGAATTTGTTTACAGCTGTCCTACATACATAATGTACATGTACACAATTTTCTCAATTAGACAAGAAATCAGTGAAATCATTCCACGTGAAAAAATGTAAAGCTACTGAATTTTGCATATATTGCATACACTCTATACTGTTGTTGATGTCAGACTGCAGCTAAAATTGCTAAATTAACACATAAAAAGGACTCAGAACTTTCTTCAGAAAGACACATAAAAGTCTCTAAAATCCTTATCTAAGCTTTAACATCATCATGTTTTTCTCCTATTTTTTAATTCTAATCAGTTTCATGACACGAGACACATATGAAATTAAGAACATTAAGAATATAACTTTAAGAATATTAGCTCTTTACTAATGTGGTAAATGTGGTTTTAACGTGGTATTGATTTTTATTGCTTCCAGTTTTACTGAGGAAATGCACATTCCTTGCTTGAAAATAAATAAATTAATAAACAAGTAAAAATGACAAGAAAAAAAGAAAAAGTATTTATTAAGACTTGCTGGGTAATGACAGTCATATTCCATGCTATAGACTTCTGCATTTTGAGGAATACAGGCTAATATCATTTTTCCATCAAGGTCTTTTTTAAAAATGCTACTTAATCACAGTACCGTCCAGATTAGAGACTATTCAGGATAATCGCAGGTGTACTTGTGAATGTGGTGGAAACATAAAACAAAAACTAGTTACGGTTGATACCTTGATATGCATATATATAGAGAGAGAATACAGACATGCAATATGTAGCTATCCTACGTATTTCCTGGACAGAAAAAAATAAAATTAAAGACTACCTAGGAATAAAATACTTCTTTCTAACAATGATCCCATCTGCACATGCTTTTTCTTTCTGCTTATTTCTTATGCAGATTTGCTGCTTTTATACTCATCCATTCCTTCTTTTGCAAAATTACATATCAAAACAAGAATCATGGTCAGAATTCTTCAACTGAAGTTGGTGAGAATTACAGTAACGATTGTAATGGGATGAGATCAGGATTAATATCTGGATGATATTTGCACTGCTAATTTGTTTATGAAATTTGTTCAGCTATTGCAGTTTCTGACCCAGCTTCAATGTACTGAACACTGGGGCACAACAGCATTCTATCAGTAAAAGCTCAGGACAAACTATAATAAACACTAAGGTAAAAAAAGATCACATGCAGAAGTTCACCTTTTACCTACAAATCCACACTCTCTGAAATGGTGAAAATTTATCTGATGTGGACACAACTTGAATTTGATTACCATATACTTCAAGGCAGAAGCTCAAAAGCCATTTTCAAGCAATCCAAGACAAATAATGAGGAAATTAAAACATATTTTCATGCTTTTGAGTACTCTTACACAGCATGTAGAGAAGTCACAGACACCTGACTATGAAATGAAAAGAATAAGCTGGAAAAATAAAGAAAATGAAATAAATTAAAAATTAAAAGTCAGTAGTAAATACTTTGTAATCTGAAGGCCATGGAGACTTGAATGGTGAATTTCCAGTTGCAACAGCATGCTCCCAACAAACGCTTATATTAAGAAAAAATAGCTGATAGCAAAAATGTCTAAAGGTACAAAATATTGTTTGAAGCTCCTCTTAGTTATGCCTCAGTAGAAGAAAATGTGCAGAAACATACTAAAGATCTAAAGTCTAAATAATTATCTTTTTCACTAATTCATTCTAAAATTATATTTTACCAATGTCCCTACAGTACTTATTTCAAGGATATTTTACCAATATTTTAATATTTCACTTCAGTGCAAACAGTAATCACTGTTTAATTTTTACCACATCAAGAAGCCTATGCCTTCCTTCACCCCTTTGGCAAAAATTATTTTACACTTTGTTTTCTTTATACAGGCACTTACCCTTCAAAGATGTAACATAGACCATGATATTAATACATTTATTAAGAGGAAGCATGGTTTTCTGAAGTACAAAATTGACCAATGGGGTTTGGTGGGAAATATCAAAAGGAATTATAAATTACTTCAATGATGATATTTTAAAACCTCCCTAGATTTATTTATATATTCACGTTTATGTTAGAGTTAAAACTAATGATATGTTATTCTTTTAAAATCTAAAAATGATGTTGTATTCTGAAGGCTGTTGTCTCCCAAGTTTATTAAAATATATTACAATTAACACTAGTATTTAATTTCTGCTTGGTGTCCTGTTAGGGACATATGCATTTTCTATTAATGTGAAGCATGAAAATCTATTCTATTGACAGTAACCTGCATTCAGTATGTTAATCAGGAAGCTACCAGATTCTTCTTTGCTAGTCTTATTATTGTGTGAGCCAGCAATTTAATTTTCTTTCTTACTCTACAAATTATAATTTTTTACAAATTCTCTATTTTTTTCACAGGTCTATGATTAAAAACATATAGACATTCCAAAATTGTTTAAAAATTGCAAGGTCAGTTACTGGGGGGTTGTTTTTGGTGTTTGTTTGTTTGTTTGTTTGTTTGTTCCTTGTTGTTGGCTTTTTGTTTGGTTGTTTGTTTGTTTGTTTGTTTGTTTTACCCAGACCCAACTGCTTATTTCAAAGTTCTGTTTCAATAATCACAGAGACTCTACTAAGTGATTTGGACATATTTTACAAAATGCTATATAGGTTTGGGATATATGAAGAGATCCACTGATCTCAGTAAGTTACAGGAATCAACTGTAATAAGGAAAAATATAACACATTTTACCAACCATTAAAGTAGTGAAAGAGGGACAATGCTCCCTCTCCCATAAATATAAGCCTAATTATTCCTATTTTGTTCCTTTCTATCCCATATGTCTAAGTAAACTAGTATGAACAAATGAATTAGTATAAAGCTTGCTATTTTAAATACCTGTTTGTCCTTTTTCACTTTCTGTTCTTGACTCCTCTATTTCATTCATCTTACTAATTGTGAAATCCAGATGGTAAAGCTATTTATCCAATGTGAAATCTTACATGGAAAGTGGGCAAACTGTCCTCTGGAAAGTATTACAGAAAATTGCATACATATTCTGTCCTCAACACACGCACACATTTATATAAATATCTGTATATTATACAAATAACTGTATACAGAAAACGTACCTTTTATGAGACCAAATGGAGTTAAGCAGGCACTCAGTGAGATTCTAACCTGAAACTATTTTAAATATGAATTTCTAAATCAAATTTAAAAATACAATTTATCAAGCTCATCAGAGAAGTGAATCATATTTTCAACAATCTTAATTTTCAAAAAATCACAGCTCATTAATTATGTGTTTATTAAACACAACACAATTATTTATGCTACTTTGTTTTTTTTCAGGACATCATTGATTGCTACTGAGTAACTAAGAGCTCATATAATTGGTTTGCCATAACAACTTGCCAGTGTCACATTTATGTCATGCATCATCTGGACATAGTTTTGTCTCTTATTTTTATCACAATAAAACGTTGCAAACTGATCCAAAGTCTTAAAATTACAGTTACATTCTGACCTTGCTTCAATTCAATCTTATTTATTGTCATTTTTCTTTTTTGCCTGGAGTCAAAAGCCCCTTTCCTTTACACCAACCCTTTTCTAGATCTTGGACACAGACACATCTACTATTAGGACAGAAGTTCCGCCTGTTAGGACAGAAGTGAAGATCAGAGTATGGGCAACAGGTTCCACCATAGTAATTGCAACAATATTGTGGTCTACCATGTTCTGACTCTAGCCCTAAAAGAGGTAAAGACGTACTCTGGAGAAAATTCATTTGGGGTTGAGATAAATGAGACTAGTTCTGACCACAAATGTGAAAGTCCAAAAAGGATATCACAGGGCCTTCAGTATCTGCATCTGTATGACAGGCTGAAACGGTACTGCTCTGAATCATTCATAGAGAAAAAGCCATAATCTGTAAACCCAGGAAAATGTAAGGAATGCATTTCTACATTATCTTCAAGCATTTACTCTTTGTATGATTTACATATGCTGCTTGTTATGATGGTATTGATTAGTAAGTCAACAGAAGCTTTCATAGGGGACTGCAGGTCTCTTTACTACTGCTCTGTAATATTAAAATGTCGTTACCGAGTCACCAACATTTTGCCCTGCTGTAATGTTATTCTCTGATGATTGCCTGCCTGAGTCGAAATTTGAAACTGTCACCCACAGACTTGTAGAAGTGATTCAACCTCACTTATAAGGAAAGTGAAATTAAATATTCATCTCTGGACTGTATTTCAGGTTCAAACTGACTGAATTTCCTCAAGGCAAGATGTACTTAAGTTGCAGAAGACTTTTTTAGGTTTAAAATAATCAGGATGTCTATTTATCAAGTCTGGACAGTCAAATAATCATTTATCTGGAACTTCAGTGTATGGATATATATATGTAATTTTCCAGTTTTGCAGCATTTTATTGTTTTGGCTAGGTTAACTCCTAGGTAACTCCTTCTTCAACATGAATTACATTTAGTATACTGCACATCCAGACTAATATCATCAACATGTAGCTGTTCTGATAAAATAACACCAAATTGTGGCAGATTTTTGGACTGTCTGAACTTATTCACAGTGGTAAGGTTTTCTGCAGGTAGCAGCCTCTGAAATTATAGAGAATTAGTTTTGCAAATAAGCAATTACAGTAATGACTAAGGTCCAGTTAAATCCTCAGACATATGTAATGACTTGAGACTTAACTTCCAATTTACAGTCGACTTCAGGATTCATCCACACTGGAACCAAAAAAAAAAAAAAAAAAAAATCTGAGTAAATAAAGATAAAATGTTAAATATCCCTCTAGGCCAAATTTTCTCAATACACAAGAACTAGGAAAAATCATTGATCCAGGACCTAAAAGCAAAGGATTTGTCCTCACAAGATTTGAAATATGATTAATTTACGGTGCTTAAATGGAGGAAACACTTTTTTTTTTTTTCTTGTTTTATTCTCACTATTCTTGCTGTAACCCTGGGAATGTAATAAGGGATTTGGTTGTTTGTAATGCCATATTAGCTAATTCTACTCTGAATATATTTTATTAGATAAAAATATATTACATTTTTTTGAGTATCCTAAATCCATTTGTACTCACACAGCAAAACAGTGAGCCAGACACTGGCCCAACATGGCCCAAGCTGTCAAGCAACTTTATAAACCACTAAGTGTCAGAAGGTCTCAGACCAAACATATCCAGGCAGCTGAAAAGAGGGACAGCAAAGGGCTTCAGGAAAATGTTCCATTCATGGCTGTTCCCCCATAACCATTCTCAAATGGCATGGATAATTAACAGAAATGCATGTATTTAATATTTGCCCTCCTTTCATTACTATCATCATGAAATAGTCTAAAAACTAGTAAAGAAATACAAGATTTATAAAATTGTGAAATTAAGTAAGTAAAAAAAAGTGACACAAGCAAACAAAATTGCACATGCCATATTTATACATTCACATATTCTTATAAAAATTACCGTCATCACAGAAATCCAACTTTGAATCTGTATAAGCGCTTTCTCCTTTAAAATTAATTAGCCTAGCATCCTTTTTCTCACTCTGTAAGATAATATATTGTATGCTAAAGATATATCTGGATATATTTTACTGTGTTCCTCCTTGCTTTATCACAAGTCAGGTGTAAAGGTTGAGGCAGAATGCAATATAATTGCCAATAGAAAGACAGTAGAAGTGGAAACTTTTTTTTTTTTTTTTTTTTTTTTTTTTTTAAATCAGCAAAATATATGAGATATTCAAGGCTTTGGCTGGTACTGGATTTAAATAAGAGCTATTAACTATAATGAATAGTTGTTGCCTCTTGTGAGTATTGGTCCCTTTATTGCTAAAGTAAAATCCCAAGTTACAATTGCAAAAATACAATATCAAGAACACAACAGCTGATAGCCTGATTAAAGCACAAATTCTAGTCCTTGTTTTAGGACTTCTGACTTTAGCAGTGAGAGATTTCTCCTGATATTGAAGTGTGGACTTTCAGTTCCTCTTGTTTGGTCAAGAAGATTAAGGAAAGCATTGAAAACTAGTCTGAGTGTCTTTGGGTCAACTTGTCATGGGTTAAGAGATTTTTCTTCACTTTTATGGAAGGACTCAGTATTATTACATAGCATTCAATTTCCAGGTAAAATACCAACAAAGTAAGACAGCATAATCAACAGCATAATCAAGATGTTTCTTCTACATTACACTCCTATTTTTAAGGGAATTTCCAACTTCTTTTAAATTAATTATCTGCTTTGTCTTCAATCCATACCATACCCAAAAGCCCCGCTTTTCTAAGATTTTAAAATGCCTTACAGCCGTATGTTTAAATCTATGATATTCATGCTTATTTTCTTTGTATGATGTAACACTATTTCTCTCCCTAGGCTTTTCTTCTATATGAAAGAAGGTCTTGGCCTAATGCTTTTCCTTTCTGTGTAAAATACTGTGTAGGAAAATTACTTCTAGATTAAACTTGGCTTCTGTCTAAGCAGGTGTCAGAACCCAATTATGAAAGGACGAACTCAAACTACTAAGTGCAGGAAACAAAATTTTTATCTCTGGTTCTTTTTGATGAACAACACAGCTAGAAATATTTAATTATTGTTTAATTATGTTTACCAGAAGTACATACAAAAACTATAATCTTCCAGGGATGAGTTCTGGGAAAGAAATTTTAATCAGTGCTGTAGATGTGGAGAATGCAATACGAAAACTCATCTGTCATTAGAGTTTGTTTTTTTTTTTATATATTAATTTACATTCAAAACAAGAACAAAGAAACTGTTTATGGTTCTTCATGGATCAAAATTCCTACTTAAAAGAAAGGGAAGCTATTTGAAGAGGACAAAAGTATCAGTAATGTAATTGAGTTCTTTATCCCTTGGCATCATGAATTGTCCCTGAGTAATGGCTAAGGATTTGGCCCTGAATCATTAGTGCATTCTCTTAGATTGTATATGTACCTGAAATCCCAACACACTATTCATCTCCAAGGTGAGATGAGAAAAGCAACACTATCTAGCTATTAAATGCCCATTTCACATGCCAGACATTAAATCCTCTCATTCTGGCGCTAAGCCTAAGGTATGTAATTATGGATACTTGAAGGAAAGATTATTTATCATGCCACTACTTATAATTTCCCTCCAAAATTCAGCACATGAATTCAGCACACCTTACCATGCAACGATAAGGGGAGAAGGAAAAGGATAAGGATAAGGATAAGGATAAGGATAAGGAGAAGGAGAAGGAGAAGGAGAAGGAGAAGGAGAAGGAGAAGGAGAAGGAGAAGGAGAAGGAGAAGGAGAAGGAGAAGGAGAAGGAGAAGGAGAAGGAGAAAAGTATTAGAATTTCATAAAACATAAAATGATTCAGGGTTTCTGAATTTCATAAATGGTCTTTCATAACTGACAGGCTTTCTTGGTTTTGTTTTTCCATTTCCAAAATTTTACAAGCCCCATAAAAGATATTAAAAATACTCAATTTATCAGTTTTAATTAATTAGCCTACCTTTCTCATATCTAAAGCAACACTAAAATAAATTTTGAAGGCCCCAGTAAGTTCCTTCACACACACACACACTAATAATAATAAAGGGGGTATAAGAAGAAAATTTTTTGTTGAGTTTTATATCAGGAAATGTTTTTTGGTGGTGGTGGGTTTTTTGGTTTTGTTTTTGTTATGTTGTGTGGGGTTTTTTTGTCTTTTTTTTTTCACACTGAAGTGATGTAAAAATTAAACATTTACTTAGATATTTTTAGTAAATATTCCATTAAGATGTAATAAAATTTAGGTTCTATTGCTAGTAGCCCAATAAAATTTCTATGACAATGGTAGCCTTACTGAAGACCTGTATATATTTGTTTTCAAATGCATTTTCCACTTATTAATTCAGTTCTTTCTATGTACATAGTGTCACTAGCAGTAGAACCTTCTATGTCAAAGTTCGTGCTAATTCACATCATAAAACTCCAAAAAAAAAAAATACCCTGCACTCAAGAAGACTTCATTCTTTTCTGAAAACTGTGAGACATAGCCTCATTTCAGGAGATAATCTATGTGCAGTTTAATTTTTACTGAGGGATATTGCAGAAGAAAATCAATTGCCATATTGGATTAAAAAAAAAAAAATCACACAGAAAAACAAACAGGCAAACAAAAAACAAAAACAACACACACACACACACAAATCAGCTACCATATTAAGCAACTTTTTTTACTACTTCTTTGTACTTTACCCTAACATATACGGTATATTGGATTGTTTTATTTTGGAAACACCTTTTCAGATACCTGTCCAGATTTTCCATTGAGCCAAAAACAAATATAACATATAGAGATAGCCATACACAAAATGAATACTGAAAATGATTCCTCGATCTTCTTATTTAGTCAGCTGGAAAAAAATAAATAAATAGATGCATACAAACAAAAGAAATAAAAATAAAAATAAAAATAAAAAGCTAAATATGTCTATCTTTTCAGTTTAAAGAAAACTTGTCAAAAAAGTGAATCTATCTATCTATCTATCTATATATCTATCTATACTAAAATATTAGTTAATTTCATTATTCTAATGATCTAAAAGGTTCCTGACTTTAACTGAGGTTTCAATAATATATTTGCATTTTCCTGAAGTTTGCAAATACCTCACTGACACAACTCCTGTAAAATGATTTTTTTTACTTTGCTTAGCATTGTAATTCAAACACTATTTTGAATCTATGCTAAAAGAGACAGCTGCTTAAGCCATTTATGAAATAGTCTATTATGGTTGACATTACAAAGCAGTGACTTCCTCATACTCATTTGACAAAACATGAACCTCTCAAAATATAGTTTGCACATACTAAAAATACATTAGGACATTTTTATTCATAATGAAATTTATTATAATACAATTGACACTGTATGTATGTATCTAGTGTAGAATGTGACTAATATCTATAGTATTTTCCTTAAAATGCATAGCTCAGATTATTTTTAAGTTTCTACTTACAGCATAAAGTTATTGTTGCACAGCACAGATCAATAACAGATGAATTCATGGTTTAGTGCCTACATGCTACTATGCACATGCTATTCAGACATATATACAAATGGTCATAAGTAAAGTAGAGATTCAGAGTCCTCTAATCAGAAGAATCTCCTCCATTCATCATATTTCCTCATCTCCTTCATCCTTTTCTTTTTCAGGTACCCACCTGGAACACACCTTATGAAACTTAATTCTCACTGGTGGAATAGGGTATACTTAGGGCTCAGACATATGATCAAACAAATGAGGCTTAACAAACAACAGTGTATCAACCCATCTGTGTTGCAAGTAACCATCTGCATGTTCTCAGCCTACAGCAAATGCAGGTGAATCTATAAGTTTAAAGTTCATTGTGAGTTCCTGCAGTGTAACTGATTCATGAGGTGTCCTGGCTGTAGTAGTTTCATTCTGCATCTAGCTTAATTATCTCAGTTAATTTCCAATGGGTTTTACAGGAAAGTGTTTTGTTTTGTTTTGTTTTGTTTTTCCACTGTAAGTAAACGAGGATGAAAACTCCAATGTGAAGTTCTCTGCCTCACCTGCTAAGATGATTAGCAATAGGTGCCATATATATCAGCACTTGTCAAACATAATTATCAGAGGAAAACCAAATATTAATTGTATATTTGGGACTGATAGGTGAGTCAGAATATCATTTTTCTCTTAGTGTTATCTCCCTCCATAATTTAAACAAAAACTATTTATCAGCAAACAGAACCATTTTGTTAACTATAGTAAATATTGCTGTAGCACATGTTCCTATGTTGTTTTCTATAAATATATTTTTTTCCTCAAGCAATAATTTCATTTCATAGAAATACATTAACCATTTTGTTGTTTTAGTTCTCCAAACAAAATAACTTTCTCCCTTCCTAGCTGGAATTTGGCACAAATCAAAAGTACAGGATTTTTTATTATTATTATTTTATTTTATTTTATTTTATTTTTTTATTTTATTTTCTACAAAGGAATATTACTCTCACAATTTAGACTTTTAAAAATGTGAGATAAATCGGACTGTCATTTACCTGGACATTGATAACAGGATGGGTGAACTGTCTATGAAATTTAAATGACATCTTAATGTAGAACATATTTTGCTGTCAACTCAGTTTAGACATCTTCAGTATCTTAAACAGCAGTGATGTCATTTTGCAACCCCAATAATAGTGATATGCACAATATTGTCATTTTAGGCAACACACCCATCAATATGAGTAAATATGACTCTTTTTATTGCAGTTTCTATATTTCAGATTTTTATGCTAGGATTTTAAAGGGATTTTTTAATTATCTTTTTGCTAGTATTGACAGATATACTGTCACCGTAATCAAATTATCTAGAATATCTTATATTTGGTGACTGTGTATAAAATTAAATGTTTATATTTGGTGATTGAGTATTAAAATATTTATATTTACATTGTTCTTTTTTCAAATTTGTTAGCCCCAAGCTTTGCTTAAAATTTTAACTTTATATCCCTTACGCATTAATTTGCAAGGCATTTATATATATATATGTATATATATATATATATATTGTTTTTCTCTGTAGTCATTTTATCTTCAGGGATACCTATACCTGGATGTCTTTTACATAACTCTATTCTCCAGCAAAATTCCATTGCCCTTGCTCTTAAAAAAAAAAAAAAAAAAAAAAAAAAAAAAAAAAAAAAACACTATAAGCTCCAGACATATCAATCAAAAACAACAGAGTCAGCACTAAGTCTAATAATGAAAACCATGATTTCATAAATCATCTTCCACAGATTGGGGTCATCTTTTAAAATTTTCTTATCAGGTGCAGCTCAAGATTTCTCAGACTCTCATTCTTCTTTCTTTAATGAAAACAATAGAACGGATGTCAGCATAGAAATTATGTGACCCTCTTTAGCTTAAAAATATCCTGAAAATGAAAAGATTATGCCTTGCTTTGTCCTTGAAACTGTGAAAGTCAGTATTTACACCATCCCTCTCACAAAGTTCAATTAAATAGTCTCTCTCACAGCTCTGTAATGAAACAAAAATTTCTAGTCATACATGGACTTAATTTAATAAACTGTCTAGCATATAACAACTTACAATTTAAAAAATATATATAAAAAAATAAGCTTCTCGACCTGATGTTCCACTCTATTTCAGTACTTTTGGAAGCACACAGTCTGACATAGCAATGACTTGCAAATTTCTATTTTGAAATTTTTGCAAATATTTAATCTGCTCTCTCATGAAATGATTCATTTTCTCCCAATAGAAAAACTGAGAAAAACTGGAGGCATGAAGACAGATGAGCAGGAAAAAAAAAATAAAAAATAAAATTTATCAGCTTCTATCTAGAACTGAATGAAAAATATTCCCCAGATGAGACAGTTTTAAAGAAGCCTTGCAAAAAACACCTTCCCTTCCCTTCCCTTCCCTTCCCTTCCCTTCCCTTCCCTTCCCTTCCCTTCCCTTCCCTTCCCTTCCCTTCCCTTCCCTTCCCTTCCCTTCCCTTCCCTTCCCTTCCCTTCCCTTCCCTTCCCTTCCCTTCCCTTCCCTTCCCTTCCCTTCCCTTCCCTTCCCTTCCCTCCCCTCCCCTCCCCTCCCTCCCCTCCCCTCCCCTCCCCTCCGCTTCCCTCCCCTCCCCTCCCCTCCCCTTCCCTTCCCTCCCCTCCCCTTCCCTCCCCTCCCCTTCCCTTCCCTCCCCTCCCCTCCCCTCCCCTCCACTTCCCTTCCCTCCCCTCCCCTCCCCTCCCCTTCCCTTCCCTCCCCTTCCCTTCCCTTCCCTTCCCTTCCCTTCCCTTCCCTTCCCTTCCCTTCCCTTCCCTTCCCTTCCCTTCCCTTCCCTTCCCTTCCCTTCCCTTCCCTTCCCTTCCCTTCCCTTCCCTCCCCTCCCCTCCCCTCCCCTCCCCTCCCCTTCCTTCCCCTTCCCTTCCCTTCCCTTCCCTTCCCTTCCCTTCCCTTCCCTTCCCTTCCCTTCCCTTCCCTTCCCTTCCCTTCCCTTCCCTTCCCTTCCCTTCCCTTCCCTTCCCTTCCCTTCCCTTCCCTTCCCTTCCCTTCCCTTCCCTTCCCTTCCCTTCCCTTCCCTTCCCTTCCCTTCCCTCCCCTCCCCTCCCCTTCCCTCCCCTTCCCCCTCTCCTTCCCCTCCCCCTCTCCTTCCCCTTCCCCTTCCCCTTCCCCTTCCCCTTTCCCTTCCCCTTCCCCTTCCCCTTCCCCTTCCCCTTCCCCTTCCCCTTCCCCTTCCCCTTCCTCTTCCTCTTCCTCTTCCCCTTCCCTTTCCCCTTCCCCTTCCCGAATTTTGTCATTTATTGTGGTGAAAATCTTGAGAAAATATGTTTTGGTAAGATCCTATTATTTTTTTTTTCTATTTCATTTGTAAGAATTTTATAGTATATTTGTTTCTAAACTGCTTTGAACTCACTGAACAGACTCTGGGGCCTGTCAACACTCCCATATAATATCTGTGATGTATCCTGAAATATCAAAGTAAACGCTAAACTTGTTTAAAATAAATTGAATCTTATTTCATCAATTCCTTGATTAATAACCTGTGGTGAGTATAATAATACAGAATATTTCTAAAACCAAGGGAACAAATAGATTTTTAAGTTGCTTAATGAACTTCTAATGACACAAAAACTCATAAGTCTCTTTAGAAGGGCAAGAATTGTCTGTGAAGGTGATGGTGAAAGTGATCAGTGAGTTGCTCCTACAGAGATGTTGAGTAACCTCATAACTTCCAGGTCAAGAATAGTGGAGTATATCTAAAATCTCAATAGTGTCTATAAAACAACTGAAATATCTTGTCATAGTTTCTACACTGAGTCTACACAAATGTCTGAAACCTCTGAATCATAGGAAGATGGAAAATGATGAAAAGTACATACAGAGAAGGTCCATAACAAAGGCTGGCAATAAATATTTCAGTACTTTATGCTAAAAAAAAACAAACAAACAAACAAAAAAAAAACCTGCAGTAAGGAACCAATACACTTGACTCCTTCCTAAATTGAAATATAGACATTTAAAACGCAAGTTCCAGGAAAAGATACCGTCCATCACCATCCAGTACTAAGTAAATAGACAGACATCTAACCTCACAAGAGAAATTATTTTTTTTTTTGTCATGAAAGCTTTTCTGTGCCAATATACTAGCATCAGTTCTAACTCAGAACAGTGTGCATAGAAAAGTAGACACTTATGTCCTCTCTTGAGGACATTTTTAAAGAGTTCTTGGTTAATCAGAGGTATCTGGTAAATTACATTATTTAGAATAATTTATTCCTGCACTTTGTGGAGCTAGTGCTGCTAAGTTGAATATAATATATGGCAAACCAGGATAATATTAAAAGAAATTAACTGATCCTTGGTAAGGCTGAGAAAATACCTTTTTAATATTTTGAGAATTTCTTACATGTTACCCTAATAAGATTTGAATCCCCCTGTTTTAAAAGGAATTAGTGTATCAACAAAGATTATTTTTCTTTTTTCCTCATTTGTTACTAACCAAAGGAATTATTTAATAATTCAATTTAATTTATATTTCCCTGAAGAAGTGCAATTCAATAGGTAATATAGGTGGAGTTTCTATACTAAGAACACCTAGCTGGCGACAGTAGAACACATATAGTACATAGCGGTTAAAATTAAGTAGCATGACCTGAGACAGGCATTCATATCAGTAGCTTTGTACTGCTTAGGAAAGTAATGGACCCTGAGGCAAAGATGAGGGACTTCTTTTTCTGGTATGATTAAAACTATCGATAATTTCCAAAGTGGTAGCTTCAGCCGCTGTTCCACATTTTATTACCCGAGATATTAGAAGGAAAACAGAAACACTGCCTGTTCTATTTAGTTAATAACCAAAGGTCACTTTCCATTTGCCATTTATTTATGATTAATCTATGTTATTATTGTTGATTTCAGTTTTTAAGAAATGTTCTTTGGCATTACCCATCTTCTACATGGCTACAGTAGCATTACTGGTGGGCCAGATTTTTTATGATAACTGAAGAAGAACTTTATTGTGACTGGTTCTAAAGTTTCACCTATTTCTACTCATCAATATTTTGATATTAATGAGAGTACAATCCACATCAGAATATAATTCGTGATTTAAATTAATATGTTGCTTCCTAAATGATGTATTTTAATATTTTGACAAATAATCAATGTTCAGTATGGCAGAGGAATATCCACTGAAAAGAGTGATCGAATATTCTTCCCCATAATCATTAAACTGAAAGGATGCTTGACACTGATCTCCAGTCTACACAGACCTTGTTAACACTGAGAATTGTCTTTTCAAGTGGGAGGAACAATGAAATATCCCTTCTAAGCAGCAGCATATCAGAAGAACAGGGATTACTATGTAAGACAAAAGAAAAGGCACAGTCAGAAGCAAAGCAATGAGAGATGAAGCACTGATTATGGAAACAGAGGATGAGACAGAGTCTGTCAAGCTGTGGTGTCCGACAGTGAGAAACAGTCATGACAGTAACTCTGGGGTGTATCTGTCTGAGACACGAGATACAACAGAAAGGCAGAGAAGGAGACAGAATTGAGTGTGAATTTGGAATATTGAACTCAAAAATTCACTTCTGATAAGCAAAAACACAGTACTTGTTTAAAAACTACATCTGTTTAATTCATTACTTTGTCTCCCTATGCTCATTTGGCTTTAAAAATGTAAATTGCTACATTGAAGCCTTTGACCCACTAGCTTTCCCATGTTAATGCTTCTAATTTTATCCTCAGAAAGACATTTGACTGATATCCTTTGCTTTTCTTCAGTACTGTCTTGGATTCCCCTTTTAATACCTGGTTTGGGTTTTTTTGTGTGCCTGTTTTCTTTTTTTTGTCTTTTTTTTTTTTTTTTATAAAAAAATAGAAGAACCTATATCAATGGGTTTATGTATATCTGAAACCATGAAAAGTAATTCATGTTTTAATTTCAAATGAGTGAGCAAGAGTTCTCATATTTAACTAAGGCCATATGGATATACCAGCAGAATGATATAATTCACTGGGTAAAGTTGTCATGTGTCACTTCTTCATGTCCATAGTATACGATCTTTGGAAAAAACTTTTCAATGGGAACATAGCAACCATATACTGTGATGAAGTCCTTTGGAGATTCTAGGTGACAGAATAAGCACCCAAAGATGTGAACTCTTGGCCATCCTATTATTACCATTATATCTTTGGGCTGGAAAAGTTATACTATTTCAAGGTCTTACCATTTTCTCATATGTATTTATAACACCTGTAAGTATTGCTGCAAACATTTATTCTGACAGTCATGGGTAACAGCATAAAATAGCAATGCTCTGGGAGCAGTTGTGGAGAAATGGATCTGTCTGGTCTGCTGGAAGATATTTAGAAAGCAAAACAGACCTCTCAACATTTATTTTTCTGAATCAGGGAAAGTCATTCAGATTAGAAGAATTGAAAGATAAGAGGCTAAATATGGTAGGATCATAATAAGGCTAGAAGAAGACTATTGGGAATGAAACAGGATGAGATAATAGATTATCTGTTTCTAACAGCTACAGGAGTACCAGCAGCTAGTTTGTAAGCCATGCCGCTTGAACAAATGCACCTACACTGCCATATTTGCCTCTTATTCATACATTTCTCACCTTTCTTCAGAACCTGGACACAGTGAGGGAAGTGACTGAAACGTGATACCTCACCACCAGGTTAAACATGGATAAATATTTCCCACAGAAAATTCCAGTTATGATGGGAGTAAGTTTCCAGGTAGATTTTTTGTTGTTGTTTTCACTAAAATAACCCTTACAGAATTAGAAATTTGTCAATGGAAAACAGATGTTCATACCATATGAAACTATGCATTTTAAACTATATACTATGACTCTACAGACAGAAAAAGTAAAAAAAAAAAAAAAAAAAAAAAAAAAATTTCCACAACTGCAAAGGTTCACATATACATACAGTTTTGCTCAGTCTTTATCTACAAAGAATATAGAATGACTCTTATTTTCAAAGGGATTTTTTTTTAATTGCAGAATTGATAGAAATAAAATGGTAAACAAATTTATTTCTACATTTTTTTAGTATATATCAAATGGTATAGATTGGCAATATTAAGTCTCATTGCAGAAGTCATAGATCTATTCATGATGTAATATTAAATAAAATTCCATACATATCTTGAAAGTACCTGATATAATTATTCTGCTTTATGCCCTTATTAAATATTCCTTCCTTTAAAATGTTTTGTGCTACAATAATAGGGCTCAAAACAGCTAAAGCTCGTTTAATGTTGCATGATAGAACATTTGCTTTAATTTCTCTGACCATTGTTACATGTTTGGGTGATACGGCTGTAGGCAGCAGCCATAGCTCACATTTGTGTGTCTTTTCAAGACAGAAAGACTAACATGTTTAAGCCGCATAATGTACACTTTTTATTTTACAGATAAGTGGCAGTCCCATTAAAATAAGATATATGCTTTTACACTAGCCTGACAAGGGATTACACTAAATAAAATGTTTTTGACTGGCATGAGTTTCCTATTACTCAACTTGTCCTTTGCTGCCAGAATAGGGATATAAAAAGGAACATAACATGAAAAGTCCTTGTCCTCAGGCTCCCTGAAATTATTTGGAGGCTAGCAGTCCCAAAACCATATGTATTCTTTACTTAGGCTTTAATAGTATGCTACTTTTCAATCATGATAATACTAACATTTAAATGCATCTATTTCTCAAAAATATATACCATTCTCATCGGTAATTCACTAAGAACAGCTTTATGTTGACATTTTTGCATCTCAGATACCCATCTAAAAGTAGTATTTTTGTTGTTCAACACACAGTATACTATTTTTCTGTTGAATTTTATTTCTCTGCCAAATCAGAAAGTAAAAGCTGATGAACATAGGCTGTTGCATTATACTTTTAAACTAAAGAAGTGGTATTGAACTAAGATCCCAAGTGGAATTGATCAGTTAGTGGCACTGATCTCAGATGGTCTGGTTTCTAATGGGATTGACATCACATCATTCAACATTTTATGTGACCTTCCAAGAATTCAGTCTTTTTCACTTAAGCTAAATAAGATTCTCAGTAAACACTGAAAGAATTATATGGGTCACCAAATAGCTTATGTTGTTTTTTTAAGTGAGCCAAAAGAAAGGTTCCCATCTGCTCGAGCAAATGTACAATGTGTGTCATGATTAGAAATCACACTTGTCGGTTCTTTTCCTGCTTAGTGGAAAGGACATATCAGAGTTCATCATTTCACCATTGTCAGATGATATAGCCACCAGGAAAGGCCAAAAGCTAAAATAGGTTTAACCATCTCACAGAATCTTTCAGTCCATAGCTAGAAAGTGTTACGTCTTTACCCTGCAGAAGAGAAAAATCAAATTTTCGTGGTTCAGAGAAAGCACAATACTTCATTATTAAATTTAGTCTTTGCACATCTTATCCTTGCTTCTGAATCAGCAGCTCAAGCAGTTCCTCAGTGTTTCCATGGAGTCAGAGGTTTCTGACTCACCAAATCAAAATTGAGAAACAATTATGCTTTACATCTAACAACTCAAGTGGGATCACATTGGCCACCCACTTGCAGACACTTAATGTCTAAATCCTTTGGTCCAACTGTACTAGCTCATTAGGCAATATTTTCTCGGCAATTTTGTGTATGTAAACACTGAACAAAAGGCTAAATATTGTACCAAATAAGAACTGAATACTGCACAGCAAGGTTTGATGCTGGCAGCCAATTGCCTCCCCGGCAACTGGAAGACAGTTTGGGTAACTATAGTAAAGATTAATGAGCAATCAGTTCTAAATTAGACCAAGACCTCACATCCTTTACAAGTCTGAATTTGAGCCACACTCACAGAGATAAAATGAAGTATTTAACTTTAAGTGTTGTGGAACGTTATTAACAGAGTGAAAATAAATAAATTAATTAATTAATTAATAAATAAATAAAATCTTCTTTAGCATTTCCTTCACATTTTCCAGCTTTTATTTTCCAGAGCAATTTGAAAGGAAATGGACTATGATAGGGTTTGTTGCTTCTGCATAAGGCTTTCAAGTGAAGTTTCCTGTCAGTCATTTCTAAAAACTATCCATTCCCATTTTGGAACTGGAACAAAAGTATTATATCTGTGAGACTCACAACTGTTCTGACACACCACTTTAATACTGTATGGTTTTTAAATCATTGGCAAAGCACTGAAGTAGTAATAGCATAGTGAACAATGTAAAAAAAAGTGTCATTGGGTGCTTTACAGTGGCTAAGTAAACAAGAAGTTATCTATGTCACCTCTGTGGCTCTACACCTCTACCTCTGTATCAGTTCAGTTTCTGAGTACTCATATAGAACACATATATAGAGTTAGGTGAACAAGCATACAAGCATGTAGCAGTGAAGTATCAGCACTGAAGTATTATTTATATTGGGCTAAGTAAAGGTCTTGAGGGGTAATACAACTGTAAACATTACAACTTTTAGATATGCTTTTAGATAGATGAAAGAACTAACAGCAATTCATTTCTTACACATTTCTTTTCTAATTTTCTAACTCCACTCTCTTTTCCTTCCTTTATGAAAACATGAAGCAGAAGTTAAGACACCTCAGAAATTGGCAAGGAGATCAGGGATGTGAAACTGTCTATAAGAAAATTTTAAGAACACATTAATTTGCAGAGTAATTTCCTTCTTCCAGTACGAATTTGCCTCATTTTTGTAAAGTAAAATGAGTACAATTTAGGAAGCATCACATCAGTTCTGATGTCTGCTAATAGATATAGCTCTGCCTTTTTTTCTAACGAGACTCTAACGTACTGTCTGTGCTCAGCTGATTGTGTATATATATATCTACAACAAAGAATCCGTAATATGTACCACCAAATTGTGGTTTTACTTATTCTTTGTGTTACATAAAAAGCAAAAACACTCATGAGAATTTTGTTGCATTTAAATCTCCTAACTCTCCTAATCTCCTTTTTAATTTAAATCTCTTAAATCTCCTAATACTCTAAATATGTTGAGATTAATTAAGGTACAATCTATTTAGTCCAGATACTAATTTCATTGAGTAAAATACAGATTGTGAAGTGAAGTGATACCGGCCACCTTGATACTGAATAACACTAATGTCATGTGCCACCCTGAAATACAGAACTGGATTTTTCCTTCTCACTTTCCAGTATATGTCAAGAAAAAAATGACATACTAGGTTTGTTATACTATTTATATGACTAAGTAAATAAAAAGTCAGCATCATTTCATTCTTAATATATTTGCACATTCCCTTATAGAAAAAGTTAATTGTAAGATGTAGAAGATACTTTTAAAAGGGTACTATGTCTAAAGAGACTCCCAATGAAACTCATTCTATTCAATGAAAAAAAAAAGGTAGGAAAAAAAAAAAAACTGTGAAAATTACAACAGACCACAACTGTATTACAATAAAGCTTTTACAGGTCAACCTAGTTATGTAGTTAGATAAAATAGAATATCTATTGCAGAGTTCAACCTTTATCTAAAAGTATACTCTCAAGGCTTGTGAAATAGATAAAAGGAAATACTTCTGTGTTAGTGGGAAATATACTAACTGATTTAATATGTTTTGTACTGACAATGTGCTTGATATTACACAAAATACAGACATACTATATGAAATGCCTATTACTAGTACTTTGTTTTCTCGTCCTAAACTAATGTTAATTTATTTCTGTCTTAATATAGTACTTACATATGTATATAAGAAATATGAGTCATAAATAAGGAGACATTCATAAGTAAATTCTAGTTTTTGAAAAGTTCATGTTCACATTATTTTATTGCCATTGCATTAGAGAAATTATCATATATTATATTCAAAGAAATTGAAGTAATTGAAAATGAAAAAGAAGTTGAATTGTCTGTGATAGAGCTGGTTAGTTGAAAAAGTTCTGATGTTGCACAATGGTTGTTGTTTTCCTTTACAGCCACATATGCCCTTTTCTTACACACATCACATTATGGTTTTATTTTTTATTACTTATTGATGCTTATTTACTTTGGGTGATTGGCTATCCAAGGGTGTCAAGAGTATCCTATTTTACAAGATTGGTTGCAATACTACAGAGTTTTCAGAGATGTACTCTGTTTCTCTCCTATTTTGCAATTAAAAGTTTGACACATTCATTCATCTATGTGTTCAACCACCTGTCTGTCCCCCTGTAGCTTCTATGCAATGGCAAGTGCTGTCCTGCTTTACCCACATCTTTCTTAACACCCATTTATCTCATCTGTCTGTGAATGGCCAGCTCTGAAGGGCAGATCAGCCACAAGTTCCCAGAGAAGGCACAGAGGAAACATGCACACACACAATAAAATAAAATAAAATAAAATAAAATAAAATAAAATAAAATAAAAAATAAAAAATAAAAAAGATAGGGACACTGTTAAAGGAAAGGAGACAGAAAGACTGAGTAATAAGAGATCAGGAGAAAAATGTGTAAGAAAAGATTAATTAAAAGAGATGAGGTATACAAGTATAAGGCTTAATAGCGTAATGTTGGGAAATTTTATGTAAAAGCTAGAGACATGCCAGAGAGAGACAGAGAGAGAGAAAGAAATGAAGAGAAGCGACAGAAGAACAGGATGAGCAAAGTCTTTCAAAGTATATTAGAATTATCCTAGACTAAATGTAAAAAAAAATAAAAATAAAAATAAAAATATAAAAATAAAAATAAAATAAAAATATAGATATCATCAAAAAGGGAAGGGAAAAATAGGTGCAAAGACAAGGAAGGGAGGAACTGGTAATAAAATGCTGAACGAGGAATTTATGCAAAAATGTAAATGGCCTGGTTAAATGCATTGGCTGGAGTTTTATTATATACCAATAGACTAGGATGCCACCTCCAAAATGCAATTCCAATGTCACTTGCAATAAGGACCAAATAAATTACATATCAGTTTACCCAGAGAAGGTAAAGTCCAGTTTGCCTACATTGCTGAGGAGCTTGATCAGAGCCTACATTCATTTTCCTTTAAAGGGTAAGACCATTCAGACCAGGTTGAAACATATTTTAATAAATATACTTAAAATCCATAGGTTTAATTATTTATATTTTACATATAGTTATGCTGAGTGTCAATTTATTAGCATGGCTCAGGAACTAACTTTTTTCTAAAGTTTAGGGTCTGATTGTTAAAACCCAGGTTACTTACCTGAAAATTAAACACTCTGTGAACATTAGCTGAAATTTAGACTTCAATTCTCATGAGAGCTTATAAGAAATTTGGAAATCTATAGTTAACAGAAAGGTTAATCAAAGGTTAATGGTTCTTATGACTGAGCAGAGTGGAGAGAACATAGGGACACTTTAGTAAGTTTTTCACATGTTAACTCATTTCAGCTGGAAATCTCTGAGGGTTGTAAAGTGACTATCCTACCTCTGTTTCCCAGATGAAAAAAGTCTAGGGACATACCAGGCCATTAGTGTCTAATCAATTTAACATCAGTTGAGGAAAAAGTGCAAAAAGCTATATTCAGGAAATCAAAAGCAATCTGTGCAAAAAGTATTACATAGCTTAATCTTCAAAACATATGTTGAAATTGAGTAATCAACCCTGAAAATATCTGGCCAAATTCTTTCCCTAAGTAAACAAAACCTTGGATATTCTAGCAATTACAGATACACTGATATTTCAAGCAGAATGATAGAAGTCAGAATAGAGTATGTAGAAAACAAAACAACAAAAAAAGCTTAAAAAAAATGTGCATGCCTGTGTTACTGAAATATGCAATATGTTTTATACTCTTTGACATAAAATCTTAAAATGTTTGTAAAGTTAAATGTTCACATGGGAAACATTTACAAAAAGCAGAATAAATTAAGGAACAAATCACAGCATTTTCAAAAATGACAAAAGAGAAAGAGGACCAGGATTACAAATAGACCAGTCTTAAGAGAACATAGGTTTGACTTCTTTGCCTGAGGGCATATGACTCTGTTCACAAAATGATGTCAAGAATATTTTGGGGAGGTCTTGTCAATCTGCCTCATATAAATAAATAAAAATTCACTAGACCAGAAACAGAAATCCACGTTTGGCTCCTGGGTGGGTGCTCTAATCATCAGGCAATAGCAACATTTTTCACTCTTGGGTCCTATAAGTATTGTAATACCTTTCTGTATTGAGCAGAGTATCTACAACATGATGTACTGAGTAAAATCCAAGTCTAAAATCCTTATACTCTAATATCCATGGACCTGTACTGAAAAATAAAAAATAATCATGTAAAGTCCCTCGGGCACAGAATGGATCTAGCTTACTGTTTCTTCTGGAAAAGTTTAGCCTCTGAAGCTTTGGATAAAAGGGAAGTCAGCATCCTTTTCAGCTTAAGATGATCATTAAATGCTATCTGAACTTCATAAATAGCTCCATGAAAAAGGAAATACAAGATTTGAACATATCAAACATTGAGAAAATGTTCTTCAGCTCTGGAAAAGACAACTTGAGACAATACAAAGGAATAGAAAAATCTTAAAGTCAGCTCTTCAGTTATCCTAAAGCAAATACTGCGTTGATAATGGAATAAAGGTGATTTAGAACGCATATGGCTGTAGCAATAATGGAGTTGCACTATGTTGCTCATGAAGGAATACAGATCCATTAATATCAGGACTCTGACATGACAACACCCTCACTATCAATATTGTTGGGTGTTCTTTGATGCTTCTTTAACGTGCACTAAGGACACTGGTAACCAGTGACCCATCACAAAGCCTGTCAAGGATCACAAAAAGACAGAAAACAAATGCACCTTTTATCTCTCTTTCCACCACAGCTGCACACAACTCCAGTGGAAGTAAAGGGGACATAAAAACAAACAACATAATTAAGAAAATAATAACTATGGAAGATAACTAGCCTCTTAAAGAAGACAGAAGGTTTATTGTTATTGTTGTTTGTTTGTTGTTTTCTGGACCTGATGGATATATTTTTTCCTAGAGATGGAAGATATTTCTTTTGATTAGCTTCTGATTTCTGAAAAATGCTACTAAGTAGCTAAAGCTATTGAATCACTTAGGAAATATTAGAAACACACAGTTCAAAACTGGTCTAATAGAAAACCTGTATGTCCAGTACTGCCTCTGATAAGCACATTTATTATGAGTATTTTATGTCATCTGCCAGAACAGTATTCAGTCTTTTGTTATAAGTGTGGGCATCTAAATGATTCCTGCATCAGATCAAACTGGGTAAACTCAGAAGATCAGCCAAAAATTAGAATAATTTTTAAGACATCCTGACTAAGGTTAGGGGTGGATTTAAAGATAGAGCACCTCCAGCAAAGCTGACTTAAAAAAAATAGCTGATAAAAAGATTGGGCCTACAATAATCAGTATCGTTTGACTTCTAGGACTGCTTTTCTTTTCTCTGAGTGAATACAAAAAAAAAAAAAAAAAAAAAAAAAAAAGTATTTACTAAACTGCTGGGATGATACTGCAGCTTATTCCTACTGTAACCACATGAGAAAACTGTGGCAACCATAACTCTGTTACCACACAACCACAACTATTGATCAATACTGATTTTTAAAATGATTTGGAGAGACAGCATTCTTTTTTTCTCTTATAGACATTTTTGAAACCTTTCAATGGCATTACCCAGGCAAACTGTTCTATACGCAAGTCACAATTCAGTGTCTGAAGACATTTTACTGTCTTTCACTACTAATCTCCAAAATCAGTTTTCTTCCTGTGTTCTCCTCTACAGGAAAAATTGAAAAGTTCCAAAATTAGAAGAAAAGGGTACATTTGCACTTTAATCACTTGTCTGGATTTGCTGAACATAAATCAGACATTCAAACCCCATCAGCATACCATAATTATAGAGTCTTACTGACATCACCTAGCAATCTTATATGTTACTTGCTTTATGTCACAGAAATTTATGGATATTTTTCTTTCTTTCTTTTTAAGTTTGGAGTTAGAGTAAAAGAAAGAGGAAAAAAAAAAAGGATTTTTAACTTTGTGATTTATTTGAAAATATATATATATACTCAGCCAATTATAAAAACAAAACCCTTCAATGAAAAAAAATAATAATACTGTACAACATTACTAAATATTACAACAAAAACAGACATAGGAAATAGAACTATACACTTAAAATGCCACGTACACCCACTGGACTGTAGATATGCATAGGATTTATTCAGTCCAAGACAGGACTGCATCATGTCTGCATGCCAGCACTGACACTCACTAATCTTCCACAAAGCTTTTCTGACAAAATTGTTTCACATTATTGGCAAACCTTCAGGAAATATATGATTACTCAAAACTTCTGTTGTGTAATTCTGTGAATCTGGTACAAGTTGTAATCACTCCCAGAGCACTGTAAGTCAGTGTTAGAGAGAGATTTAGTTGGTCATCCTGTCTACCTATACAAATGGAAGAAAAACACTACAATTACTGCTTATTTCTCTGTGATTTGTGGTTTCATTTATTTATTTATTTTTAATTAACCTTAGTATAATGAGTTGTCCTTTGTGCTTGGAATATAAGCCAGTTAAATACTGGAAATTGAGGCATTGTCTGTTTCACTATCATATTTTCTTACCGCACCTTTAAAATTGGTACAAATATATTTCTCATTTCTTACAGGCAACAATGAGCTTCTGTGGTATAATTAATTTATATGCAAACACTAAGTTTTTTGTGTATCACAAATACCATGTAACAGCAAAAATTCTTCTCAGTGCAGTGACATCTCCTTATACACTGACATTGATTAGAATTAGGAAGTTGATAGAATTAAAGTAAAAATATTAAGTATGTTCCAAAGTAGAGCAAAATAAAATCACACAGCAAATTATCTTCATTACCTTTGAAAAGCTGATAAGCATCCACCATCATAATCTAATACTTGTGACTAGTTGCTCATAAAAGGAATATTGAGAGACAAACTAGACAGCATAATCTTAGCAGATAAGGATCATCCAAATACATCCAAATTTTAAAGCTAAATAGTATTATTTTGGTCACTTATTTGATCTCATAAGCAAAAGCAGAAGAAATTCACCTAGCAATTGCTTTATCATAGTTAATGTTGTATGTAAAAGTACATACAACTTTTATTAAAAAAATAATAGTCTGTTAACCTTTCATAGATTTTAAGAGTGCATAAAGTGGCATGCATATTTTTTAACCACGTTAACCATGTGCTTATGGTTAAATACCTTCCCCTTCAGAAGTGGCATTTAACTTCTTATATTTGTCATTTTATTTCCAATGTTTGGATTTGAAACTCTCAGTCTTAAAGGAATTTAAACAAAATAAAACAACTAATAGAAAAAAAAAAATCATCATTATCAACACCGGTGGTTTTTAGATAAATGAAAAGTAAATATAAGGTGTTCCTAAACAGCTGATTTTTCTTTTTCAGAGAATTCATTATATGATTGTATTGAAGTTAAGATTTATCAGAATTTAACCTAACATACATACATATATATATATATATATATACATATTTATTGACTCATGCTTCTTGCTAAAAGTCCCTCCATGCTTTTGGATTTTGAGGGGAAAAAAAATAGTCTCATTATTCCCTGTCATTCTTCTAGCATAACTATTTTGAAAGCACTATTTAAAAAGCCATTAACCCAGAACACTGAGTGTAAATAATACCTGTCTGAAAAGATGACAGTCTACATTTTTTCTCCTAGTACACTGTAACTACTCTGTCTGGCAGATAGCTTCTAAAGCTGCTTACAACTCTTATTGAAAAAGAAGTACTTTTTTTTTTTTTTTTTTCCCAAAAACATATTCTTTACAAATTTCCATTGTTTCCACAATATGCTGGCTCCTATATCTAGGTAGGGATTAAAATCTGCCTGGCAGTCACTCAGTGCCACAGAGGAGTGGTAAAGTCAAATAGTCAAATGGTATGCCACTGCCAAGTCATGAATGGCACTGCTCCCACTCAGACAGCAACCCTGGGGACTGGACTGCTATCACAGCAGCAGAGAATCTCCCTGCTAATCTCATCCAACCGTTGTTGACCTACCTCTGCTGTCCCCTCCCCGGTATACAATAAATCAAACACATTTTACATGAAAAATGAGGTAATTACTCCGTGAATCCGGTGGCTAATTGCACACAGAAGCCTCTGGGAGTCGTGGGACAACTCCAAGTCAGATTTCAAAAGGCTGAGAAAAAGCAAACTAATTTAATAACTCCTCAAATGCTGACAGACTGAGAGGGACTGAAATGCACCATTTCTTCAGACAATCCGATACCCTGCTGAAGGGAAATGGAAAATTCTAGTGATATAGTTTAGCTTTTAAGGGATTTTGAGGAAACACTGTACCAGAAGCAACCGGTTTCTAAAGAAAAATGTCACAGGGCTGAAGTTTCTTGTTTCAGTTATCATCATTGCACATTATTTAAAGTAATCTTCTCTTCTTTTTTACGCTCTTTGCTGTCCACCTGCTCTGCCACTATGTACTACTGAGTCCCATTCTACTCCTTTTCCTCCCCCTTCTCCACGATTTCCAGTGTTTAATTCCTCCTTCAATTCAATTCAGTTCACTCACTGCCTCTTTTCACAGCTTCTCTCTTTATTGTTCCTTATCCAGCCAAACCCTCCCCAAGCTCCTATTACCAGTGCATCGCTCTGGCTGCTCAGATGCCTTGTGCCTAAGGTAGCACAGCTGTGAAGGAGAGAAGAAAAGGGACTGGGACAGGACAAAAGCAAGTGAAAAAGAGACCAATTCTACTGCCCCCATTTGAGTGTGCAGCCAGTCTTTGTTCAAAACAGATCACATCAGGTGTGTTCAGCTTCACCAGTGCAGCTCTGACCTGAATAAAGTATTTTTGTCATGTTTGAGCATAGTGTCTCATCATCTGGGTGGTACTAGGAACTGGAAGAGATCAAAACATGCTCAGTATATTTGTTAGAGGTAATAGCAGTGAAGTACTGGTATCTACTGAACATATGTGCTTTTTCAACTTGGATAAACTTGCTTGAATTACCACAGGATAGCAAAAGAAACATCCATGACACAAATGCCACTCCTCTGCTGAATTTCAAGGTCACTTACTATTTAGCATTAGAAAAACAACACATTTTTCTCCAAGCTAGCTGTTGGAAGCAGATGAACCTTTTTTTTTTTTTTTTTTTGTCTTCTTCCTGAGGTGCCTAGCCAGCATGGAAAATTTTAGCCTGAATAGTTAAGAATCCACCCACCAAGCCTCATATTTTTAGTGTAAGGCACACATTTTCACTCATTTCCTAGGTGCTCCCATGGCTGTTACCTTGATCTCACATAGCTACAGGGCAGTGTTGAGGTCTTGCCCACAATTCAAGTAACTGTCATCAGGAAACAGATAATCAGCTGATGTTTCTTTTTTTGTTGTTGTTTTGTTCTGTTTTTGTTTTTAGAGAAGAAAAAAACAAAAAGCTCAAGATCAAAAGCTTTTCAGTCAGTTCTTTAAAAACATGAAAATCTTCAAAAGAGTCTTCAGAAAAATGAAAATCTTAACTGTAGTCTGTTTTTATCTCAATGCCCCAGTTTAAAAACTCTGAGAACCATAATTTCTGCTTTATTGTATTGAAGATGGACAGCTACACAGTTCAAGCTGGTTGAAGTTCAGCACTGTCATATTAAATCATAAATACGTTTTCATATTTACGTATTTAAAATATTTTTATGTCCAAATATCTTGCCAGAAAGTAAATGCAAATGAGTGCAGCAGGCACTCTAGTTTCTCAAATACCACCCTTTTGAGGAGAAAATGTACAACTGGGAATAAGAAAAAAAAAAAAAAAAACAAGAAATTTGTCTGTTTCCAGAAATGTGTATGTATCCTGAATTTTACCATAAGTGTCATGTGGCATTTAAAAAATGTATGATATGATTGCTGTTTGTTTGCTGTTTTGTTTGTTTGTTTATTTAATTTGACATACATTTTTATTATTTTCTCAATGACAAATGACATCCCAGAAAAGACTGCATTTTTATTAAGTGAAATGACAAGATCTTGGTACTGTTTTCTTGCATTATAATCCAAAGGAGCTTACACTGTGTAGGAGGTGTTAAACGTGTTTTCTAAGATACCCTAAAACTCTTTTTTCTTTTTTTTTTTTTTTTTAAATCTCTGAATTTTAGAAGTTTTTTGTTTTCTTCTCACTCACATCCAGTACTTCCACACTTCCTCTAAAAGAAGAACTGATTTTCTCTTTTTAACTTCACATTTGTTTTCTAAAAACTTATTACTATGTTTTATTTAATCCCCACAGAGGACAACCTTAAATCACTACAGAAAAAAATACATATGCACTATATACTGAACTAAATGTTCAACCTCTGAACCTCTCTGGTAACTCAATGCTTAGCGTATTCCTGATATGAGACTAGGCAATGATAAGGCAGTGAGTTTGATGATAAAGCACTGAATCTGACACACTAAAGATAAATGAGAATTACTGATAGAAAGCTGTTCCACTTTTGCGTTCACTGTACGGGAAGGTGGGTTCATTTCCATATGCCTGTCAGGTACCTGAAAACAAGGGGACTTATCCCTCCCTAATCTCAATGGGTTACCCTCATAAGCTCTTTAAAAGTTATATATGGAAGCTGGAGTAAGCTGATTAGCAACAGTTATTTGCAGTCAGACATCAGCAATGTACATAATAATACTGGGACTTTTCTGAGAATACAGACTGAAGATAGTACCAGTGGGAAGATGTAGCAATGGCATTTAAGACATGGAAGGGCCACATAAAACTCAGGAAGTGGCCGTGTAAATTTCAAATACTCTCCCAACCTCAAACAGCCGTTCATCAGGCATTTACTCTCTCAAATTTTGACTTTCTGAAGTTCTAAGACAGTAATTGGTAACAGTCATTTATGCCTACTGTGTGTATTTTACTGAAATACCAGCTGTATGCCTAATGTTCTCCAAAGTATGTTTTGTGGGTTTTTTTTTTTTTTTTTTTTTTTTTTTTTTTTTTTTTTTTCGATTAATGCAGCTTTGGAAAAAAAAAATCACACCAGCATTTTGTACTGGAATATTCCCTTGCTAATATTTGTACTGTGACTATATTTCAGATATGCTATATATCTCCTCTATCTAATGTGGCAGCAAAAACAATGCTAAGCAAACTGTGATGTGTAATAGCCCCTTTTGAACAGGTTTTAGCCTGCCTTGCATCCTTTAAAATGGTATCTGTGTCATGTTCTCCCATTTTTCAGTCCTGAATAACACTGAAAATTGAGAGAGCACAGAAAAAAGAGGGAGTTAATTAAAAGTAAAAGTAAGACAGAACAGCATATATGTTAGCTAAAGTTCTGTATGATTCTCCTCTGAGATTACACAACCTTTTGATTTAATTTTTCCTGACAGTTCAGTATAATATAATAGAATGTCCTTGGTTATTAGTTTTGCTTCCTCTCTCTGTTTGTCCTTGTCTAGTGCAGATGCTTTGTCTGGACCACATTAGTTTTTAGACAAAGCAAATAAAACAGATTTTTTTTTTTTTTTTTTTTTTAACCTGCAGTTTTAGGTGCAAGTACTATCAATGGCATATCCAGGATTTTTGTTGCAAATCTAAGTATTGAATTGCTTCTCTTTATTTAACATACAACATTATGGATGGGGAACTAAGACATTTGTGACCTGCCAATAGTTAAATGAGCATATGTACTAACTTTCAAGACTAGACTTACCCTTTATCTACATTAGAAATTCCCAATGATATATTCAGATATCCTTATAGACCAAGCTCCTATATATTCTCAGCATGTTAGCATGTTCCTGTAATTTTGTCAATCAAGCATGACCACAGCCATGTACAGAATAGTTCAGGTTATACAATAATTCCAAAGTGTCATGGGGGTGCTTTGAGCCTTTGCTATAGCTGTGGTATAGAAAAATACATGGTAAGAAATACTGGGTTCATGGGTTGGTGAGGCCTCCTCTTCACCTTGTAACGTAGATATAGCCAGAGATGTTAGCATAGTCACTTGAAGGTACAGAGGTATCTAACCTTAGGTTGTGGTTAACGTCTCAAAATAAAAGGGAGGTTAATGACAATTAAATGCTAACACTCAGATCCTGAAACAGGTTCTAAAGACTTATTCAAAGTAACACATGAAGCTTGGAGTGGATTAGGTCCTGCATCCATTTTCCTACAATTGAAACTAAATCCTAATGCCTAAGTCAGAACATTTGTTACACAATTTCTCTTGAGTCCTACTTTCAGAAGGAGAGAGTGTGCTTATATTTTGGGCTGAAAACTAGCCCATGATCTCCAAGTACAACAATGGCTATAATAGGAATGTTAGTTTTGATTACGTTTAGCCCACACAATTTAGTCCATACACCATGCTAAATATTTCCCCAGGAATGTCAGGAAATAATGAAAGTTATATTAAGTGCTACATGTCACACTATCCTTAAAACTGTAATATCCTTAAATTTCAACTTGTAACAAAGATACTATAAGAATTATATATTTTTTTAATAATAATAGTGATTCTTTGTTTATCTTTTC
This sequence comes from Cygnus olor, assembly GCF_009769625.2. Taxonomy (NCBI): domain Eukaryota; kingdom Metazoa; phylum Chordata; class Aves; order Anseriformes; family Anatidae; genus Cygnus; species Cygnus olor. The sequence goes on along the minus strand of NC_049169.1, from coordinate 170,105,033 downwards.
ATCCATAAATCCTTGGTGCTGCATTACTGCAGTCACTGAATCACAGAATTGTAGGGGCTGGAAGGGACCTTAAGAGATCATTGGGTCCAACCCCCCTGCCAAAGCAGGTTCCCTAGAGCAGGCTGCCCAGGTAGGCGTCCAGACGGGTCTTGAATATCTCCAGAGAAGGAGACCCCACAACCTCCCTGGGCAGCCTGATCCAGTGCTCTGTCACCCTCACCGTGAACAAGTTCTTTCGCATATCGTTGCAGAACTTCCTGTGATCCATTTTGTGGCTATTGCCCCTTGTCCTATCCCCACAAACTACTGAAAAGAGGTTGGCCAAATCCCTCTGTCTCCCACACTTAAGATATTTGTAAACATTAATAAGATCGCCTTTCAGTATTCTCTTCCCAACGCTGAACAGAGCCAGGTCTCTCAGCCTTTCCTCACAAGGGAGATGTTCCAGGCCCCGTATCATCTTTGTGGCCCTCCGCTGGACTCTTTCCAGGAGATCCCTGTCTTTTTTGTACTGGGGAGCCCAGAACTGGACACAGTACTCCAGGTGAGGCCTGACCAGGGCAGAGTAGAGGGGGAGGATCACCTCCCTTGACCTGCTGGCCACACTCCTTTTAATGCACGCCAGGATCCCATTGGCCTTCTTGGCCACCAGGGCACACTGCTGGCTCATGGTCAACCTGTCGTCCACCAGGACCCCCAGGTCCTTCTCCTCAGAGCTCCTCTCCAGTTGGTCATCCTTAGCCTGTAATGATACATGTGGTTGTTATACTGATACATGCAGTCATTTTACCCTTGGGAAAACAAGACAATGACAGGTGACATCTCTTTTCCCAAAAAATGCCAATTAAAAAAAAAAAAAAAAAAAAGACTTCATTTTGTATGACCCTAGATCTAGTCACCCTGTTTCCTTTGCATTCTTTGCGTATTCAAATTAGAGATAGATGGAAATGCAGTATTGAAAATAAGGTAGATAAATCCATTCCACTTAAACAGAAAGTGACTATAGTCTTTATAAGAATATTCAACTGTTCTTTTGCAGTTATTGTTCCACAAACTACAAAAAATATTTCTAGGCCTCCAATCATAATCTGATTTCTCAGACTGGGAGTTGCACTTCTCCCTGGAAAGGCTCAGTATCCTACTGTTGATAGTTCACATGCCTCATTACTTGTCATTTCTTCATTGTAATGACTGCAGAGGTTTTGAAGGGTCAAAGAAAGAAGAAAAAAAAATGATATGGTTAGAGTGGCATAATTTTTCTGAGGGCTATAAAAAGTAGAACAGGGACAACAGAGGCAATCTAGCTTTGAATAGAGATAGGAATGGATGGAAAATACTTGCTCTTCCCTTTTGTGCGTATAAGATGTACAAGAAATGCTGTGAGAATGCAAAATTTGCTGCAGTTTAAGCCACCAGTAAAAATCTCTCAAGAATACACCTTTAAGATGTTTTAAACTAGGCTGACATCCAAATCCCTCTGAGGTTGCGGATTTTTATATTGACTCCTTTATTGTTTCTATCCCATTTGAAAACTAACCTTTCTACCAACTGGTTAGATGTACAGAAAATCCGAGAATAAACGGCAAAGCAAAGAATGTGTAAAACTCTCTGTAGGATGCAAAGAAAATCCTTTTGTTTAAATTCAGGATAAGTACTACAGAAGGTGGTGCAGCTAAGACCTGTCTAAAATCTGATTGCACATTTTTTTCTGTAACAATGAAAGTAAGTGGAAATCTTTGTGAATTTCCCAATGTCCTTCTAAATCTATGGCTCCCTACTGAATCAATTTACATATCCAAAGAACAGGATAGTTACATTCTCATTTCTACCCAATTCCACACATTCACATTAACTCTTGTGAATGTAGATATATACAAAAAAAGATATATATAAACAGTGGTAGATGACTGTTCACTAGAAAAGCAAATCCCCTCTTCAATTGTTATGCAAAGGGATGGCCAATTGTCTTTCACTTTAGTAAAAGTGATACTTGTTTCTTTCAAATTACGGTGAAAATGGTTAATTAATTACATAGACAGTGACAGACCAATACAAGCAATGACTGACCTGATGTCACTGCCAACAAAATATTGTAGTCCAAGTATCCAGCTGCTGTCCTTAGCATTGAAAATCACTGTGGTATTATATCTAATTTATCTAAAACGTGATAAATAATGAAAACAAAAGGGTTTGAAGTTGTTAAAATGATGTTCTTGAAAAGTACTCTGACTGATTTTCATTAATAGCTGTTTCCCAGGCATCCTGGAAGGTTTTGTTCTTATTTTGATTTTTAAAGGCAAAACATGAACAGATACATGGTTGATTTACATTATAAAATTCAGTGTAACTGTGAGCCTACAGGAAGGGAGTCTAGAATGACAATAAATTAAAAAACAAACAAACACACACACACACACAAAAACAAACAAACAAAAAAAACATTTCCAATCACACAACTGTTCACTAGCCCACTTTTATTGTACCCATATTTGGGGACAAAATCAAACAGGAATAAGATCAGACAGTTTTAACAAGATATTTAATTGAATGACCCAGTCCTCCACTCTCACCCTCTGTATAAATAATTATTCCCTCCAATCCTGAAAACAAACAAACAAACAAAAAACAAAACTACCAAACATACATACAAACATACAAACATAATGGAAAGAAAGGGTTTTGTTTTATTTTATTTCTGTGTGCTGTAAATATACATTAATAAGTTTTCAGGCAGTGAATTAGAACACCCCAAAAGATAAACTGTATGAAATCCATTGACATAAGGATGTAGTGTTCTTTATCTTTACATATATATTGGCCATGTGTGAAGCAACATAATGTAGAGTAACCATAGCAACAATACAATTGAGTACATTGAGTAAATCAGCTTGAAAACTGTTGAGTGTATTAGATATGCAGGGCACAGAGGTTCTTATCCTGCAGTTGGATCAGGCCCATACTAGTTCTTTATATTAATCAGCCCTCTTATAAATAAAAAGTCCCTAAACCTTCCCAAATTAAGTAAGAATGAATTCAGGCTCTAAAAATGATTGTACACTTGAATACAGTTAGGAGAATGTTAAGTTTGTAGAATGCTTTAAAGATAAATCCTAAAGCTAATCTTTTGATCTACACAGGCAGTAAAATAAAGTGCAGGCCTGCAAAAATTTGTATCAGAGAAAATTTTGAGCAATATCTAGTGGGTAATTTTCAGGAAAACACTCTTGAAAGTAGATGGTCAACACAGGGTTTAAAAAAAAAAAAAGGATAACAAAACCATATTCTTCTAAAATAAATTACAGAAATCAATAGAAATACTGAGATATAAAACTATAATTATTTTCTATTTGTCTTCCTTCAAACAATGAACTAGGTATCTTTTAACAGCTGAAAATCTGCACTGAACATTAAGATATTTGAAAGGAAAACTAATTTTGGATTAATTTTGAAGCTAAAATGAATGTTATCTAATTCCCAGGACTTGATCATATGGGATTAGGTTTGGAATGTGTCCATAAAAACAAAGGAATAGCTACGTTCTCATGAGACTGTATTCATTATTAATTGTATTAATTTCTGCAGTTCTTAATGTAATTTTTATGATAAAAGCATTATAAGAACAGAAGACCATATATCTTCTGAGTTACAATTAAGTAAACAGGTACTTAATTCACATTTATTTTTGCCATCCCTATTCTATCATTAAGATTTTCACTTTCATTCTGTTTATACAAAGAAGTTGAAACATTTCTTAAATGTTAATATCTGAGTGGAAGGTAAATGTTCAGTAAACTAAATAAACCAGGTGAGGCTACAGAGTTTTCCTATCAGATTCAGAATAAATCACTCTGAGCTCTTAGAGACAGGAAAACCTGCAGTCAGTTTCAGATTTCAGTTGCCATATTTTAACTTCTTAAATGTAATTGATATGAAGTCCAACCCTGCTGTATTCATTTTTTTGGGGAGAACAACTGTTTTTATGTGCCTTTCCTTCATATCTACACCCCATTTAGTTGTAGGCAGTGTTGTGGAACAGCAATAGCCACAGCACTGTTATGGAGATGGCAGCACACATCGGCACTCACAGACTCTAGGGTGTTACTACGAATGTACAAAGGTAATCTGTTTTAATAGTTATGGAAATGCATCACAAATTTAAACATGGCTTTTTGTGAGGAGTGACAAAGGATATAGTCATTAACACCAAGCGCTGTTTTTCTTTCTGTGGTGTTTGCAAAAGAGATGCTCAGAAATATATATATTTTTTCAATTCTTTCCCATCATGCCTTCTCTCCCTATGACATACGTAAGCCAGCTGTTTAAAAACACAATTTTTATACATATATATATATATATATTACTAAACCATGCCTATAATATATATTTTTTTCAAATAACAGATGGACCAGGTATGTCAAAATCTTCTAACTAAATTTGGGTTGCCAGTTAGGATGCCTTCATACCATGTTAGCTGTTCTATAGTATACGTGACGACTGAGAAAGTAACCTCTGACCCACTGGCTTTGTCATGCTCTAACTAGTAAGTAGGAAACAACAGGAGTTGAGGGGAGCTCTATGAAAGAGTGCTCATCAGAGCGTGACAAATTGGAAAATGGGCTCTTCTGTATTCTGTAAAGACAAGAATATTTAGTAGGCTATGTAGGGGGTACATTAAAAAAGATGTTAGCTAGCCTGAAAGTACACTCCTGGGGTGATGTCCTAATCCCACTGAAATCAGTTGCAAAAAGTTCCATCAGATTGAATGGGGCCATAATTTCACTCCTGGTTTACACTCAAGGGAAAATGTCTATTTAATTTTAAAATAGATACAAGTTCTACTGCATTCTTTTAGATTCTACATGAAACACCGAAAATACCTGTTTTGGTAAAATGACATAGTCAAGCCTTACTGCTCATGAGATCTAAAATAAACCAATTTAATTTTGTCTTCCTACTTCACCATTCTGTTAACAAGGGTCTGCCTTTAAGTGTGCAGTGGTCAATTACGTCAGATGTATTTTTTTATCCGACAATTCAGTGGGGTGCAGAACACCACAAAATAGGTTACCGAAAAATGTTTTGCAAGAGTACAAAATAAAATTTATCTAAGCAGGCTTTTTCACCCCTCTCGGCTCACAACTCCAATATTAGTAATTTTGTTCCTACTGACATTTATAAGAATTGTGACTGCCCAAAGACTGAAAAAAATACTCTAAATAAGTGATCCAAGGGCTGGGGCATAAGTCTAGGATATGGGTAAAAGTCCTTTCTCTTTCAGTAATATCTTGGCAAAGTCACTTTGGACTTGATTTTTGGAGGTGTTAGGATCCAAGAAAGTAAAACAAGCACCAGATTAGATTTTCAAAAAGCATTTAAGGCATCTCTTTTTATGTTCTATTATGACTTTACAGAGTGTGGGGAAAGGTACAGATTTCTAAGATGGCCATAACAGCTTCTGTACCTGACAGATGAATATACTGAACACTATGAAATCTTTACTTGCATATTACTCACAGACATTTAATAAGTCACAAGGAGAGAAAGACAGAGACAGTAAGGTCCATAATTATGCTATCTTTCCTTAAAATGCCTAATAATTTATTGCTTAATCTTATTTATATAAACAGACATACTGGGAGGTAAGTTATAACATATGAATAAAGATAGAAGACTTAGCCTGAAAATGATTTTGTTTTCACATGCAACATTAATTACCATTAGGATTAGACTAATGTACCACTTATCACTTGGAAGTGGTGTACAGGGAGAGGTGGAACAGAAGCAACCTTAGTGTAATTATTATTCTTTCTGAGTGAATCAGTATGCTTTACATGTCTGTTTTCTTTAATCTACTAGTGTAAGAATCCCTTTTTGCAAACTGCTGAAGAGTTCATTTCATTAATCCTTTAGGAAGAGTTTCTGTCAGATGTTTTAACTAATGGCTTTTAGCCTCTGGATGAGTTTGAAAGGAAAATATTACTTGGATCAATAATTAAACACCTGAGTTTTGGGTTACTTTTGGAAAGAAAAAATATATATATATATATATATTATTATTATTGTCAACCTTGCTTGGCATTGAATAGTGGCCTTTGAAATCCTGTTATAAGACAAATCTTTTATTTGCCATTGACCATTCCCTTTAGGTTTAAATGTCCTGAACATTCTGCTTTGGAGCACATACTTACAAAGTGCTCTTTAATCACTACTATACTAACTGCTGTCTGTACCAGCTACTTCCATTACTGTTTAATCCTGGAATGACTGATATTTTACTAAAGTTTGTATTAACCATCGGTAAGTAAACAATTACAATCCAGAAAATCTATGAATGAAAGCCATAATGCAGACATTGCAACAGCTTATTTTTTTTCTTTTTCAGTATGACAAAAGCTCATATATTAATTTTGGTCTGCAAATGGGTCCATCAATTATGGATCTTGAACACTGTTATTATGACTTTAAGATAGATTTTCATATTCTTGCTCATAATGGCTAGCACTTCACTGCAAAGCAGTCTCATTATTGATTTTAATAGGACTATTTATTAAGTTAAGTAGTGTTCAATATGAGTCAATATTTAACTATTAAGTACCTATTCACATAGCCTAATTAGATATTTTAAGTAGAGTGAGTCTGCATTAGCATTTTAGTTTTGATCAGGAGTGCACTTTTAAAGGAAATCTCTCAAGCTTCCCCCTTACTGTTCTTTGGCTCAGAGCATAATGAATCCTTGGAGCACACAAACAGAATTTTTCTTTGGTGAAATTAAGACACCAAAGGCACTCTACATGCCACTATTACCACTAATGGGTACTCAACTGACAGAATCAGACCAGATCTACTCTCTAGAGTCTACACACACTCTAAAACATGTACAGTGAGGACACGGAGTCCTCAACATAACCTGTTTCATTCCAATACATCTGCTTCTGCTGGGCCATACCACTTACTGTAAATATATTTCTAATGCATTCCAATCACTAATAGGAACTTAATAAAAAAGTTCAAAATAAAACTAGTCCAAAATAAAACCTCTCAAATATACACAGTACAAACACTGTGCCCTTTACAAATTTATTGTTTTCAGTCCATGCTCTGTGTTAGTTAGAAAATAAAATCAGGATCCTAAGTTCCCTATATGCTTAATGGAGATTGGAAGCATCTCTAGAGTCGTGATTCAGAATGACAAGCTAGTGATATAAGGAAGACCGTGTTAGTACACCTCTGTGACTACTTAAGTCCTTGCTCTTTGATGGGTGGGTGGCAAATTTTACATTTTAAGATTAACAGTGCAAAATAATGTAGAAAAACTGCTACAGGAAGGACCTCAGGCAGAACAGTTCCAAGATGCTGTGGCATAATATGTTCTAAGTAGAGAGCTGAACACCAAGCAGTCAATGGGAGCTGTAAAAACATAAGCATCTCCCTGTTATATTTTCATGACTTATAAACACTTTATCTCTCATTATCATTTTAAGAGATTGCTACTCCGTTTCTGTCTACTTATGTCTCTGTGCCCAGTCACTGAGCTACTGTTCACTACTAGAGATTTAATTCTCTCACCTAATGTGTATCTCCATCAACAGCTGATTCAGCAGTTGGCCTACCTGATGGGGCAAAAACCTTAAGTGGTAAGGGAGGGAGGGAGAAAAGAAAGGGAAACAAGATGAAAAAGTCATGAAAAGGTAAGCTTGATTTGCTCCTGACAGAAAGAAGTAGTGCTTTTAGAATATTCCTGTCCTTCCTTAATATATGGTTCCTATACCCATCATTTATTCTAATCTGCTTATTATATCACAGTATATTATAGAAGTAAATAACATTGCTATATTCTTACTCTGGTTTATTTTTAGGTTTTAAGACTTTTATTGCATTTGTACGCTTTATTGTTGTTTTTTTCTACCACCTGTTGTGACAAAACTACAAGACAGAGTTAAACCACTGCAGGAGAGAAGCAAATATAACTACTGTTTCATAGCTATGTTCTGTGTAGGAATAAGCACAGTGCGATAGAAAGTTTGTCACAAAGAAAATCTTCTTTGTTTCAATTAGCTGAAAAGAAACTCAGTTTATCTCTACCATGACTACTGAAGTAAATCCAAGCTATACGTACTTTGGCTGTGGCTGAATTATCCTCAGTGCAGTGTCTAAGGAACAGTGGCACTTCAGATATGTAATCTAAGCATAAAATCATTACTTATGCTTTTGCTCTTAAGAAGAAAATATTCACTTTCACTTAAGATGAGACTATAGAGATGTGGGGGTTGAGGAGGGTGAATGAAATCTACAAAAAACAAACAAACAAACAAAAACCACTGGGATTTCAGAAAAGAAGGGGAAGTTTACTCCAGGTTAAGATTCTTGGACACATCTTTCTCCTACAAACCCCATTACTACATTACTACAAATAATGTTTGCTGCTATGACCTTGATTTTATAGAAAAAGAAAACATAGTTTAGTGTTTAAACAACTTTTTTTTTTTTTTTTGGTCAGGAAAGACACACACTCCAAAGAAAGTATTATGTCAAATAGTATTTTCTTTCTGAAGAAAGGATAAAAAAAAGTCAATCCTTGTTGAAAAAAAAAAATAAAAAATTAACATAGGACAATGAAACCATACTTATTTCGACTAAGTCACTATGGCACTTGCATTTTAGCAAGCATTTATGACTATTACTCATGGCTGGTTCTTGGATTTAGTATTGGCTTAGTATTTGTCTCAAGTCTGTGTTTTAATTCAGTGAATGAACATACTTTTAAATCTCTAGTTCCAGACTATAGATTTCATCTCTTGATACTCACCAGATTTCCCAGGCATAAAGGAAAACCTTCTGAGTTCCAATATGTCAAATAGACAGAAAGGCAAGTTACAGACAGCAGCAGTTGGAAATCTACTTGTAGCCATCTCACTTTGTAATTGCTGCTTCACAGCTGAGACCAGAGCCTGAGCATACGAGTGTTCCTGCTTCACTTCATGCATCCAAGGTGGCAGATAAAAGTATCATTTCCCAGATGAGCCTGATGCCCAGCTTCCTGAGATGCATGCATGCACCTTGGTGGGATGCAGGTCTCAGATGCTAAGCACTTCTGTTAACTGATCATGAATACTATGCTAATGCCGCTTTCCCTACAAGATGGAGAGAATCACATTGATTCTCAGAGGAGACTTGGTCTGCTACTTCCTGTCAACTGAACAGAAGAAACCTTTCACAGTGCTGGTGGTAGTTTCAGTCACTACTTTCCCACCAAAAGAATCACCACCCTAACTTGTCCTTTGCTCTGCCCAATAATAAACTGTCATTTGGACAGTCTTGCCTAATCAAAGCTAAAAATTTAATGCTAGGACACTTAACAGCACATAACTTTAATCATACAACTTAAATTAGGTTCCTAAAGAAGTCAGACAGTATCACTTATCATTCTCAAATCTAATTGCAAATCCTGAGGTTGGCTCTGAGTTGAGAGTGGTGTAAGAGCTTATAGAAAATAGAAAAGAATATGCACAGTCATCAGTCCTTTATTTTTAAGCAATTGGTTGAATATTTAGATGATGTTCAAACTGCTGAGCAAGCTGAGCAGTTCAGTGTCAGCTCATCTCTCATTGTAAGGAAGACAGTTAATTATTTTGCAATTTTAAAAGGTCAGGTAATTTAAATTAAATACAAATGATTTGCAGGACATGACAAACAGCAAATAAAATAGACCAAGGATCGATATACCACAGACTTGTTTCTGATTGGAATAAATAAATTGGACTATCACGTAAAGCCTGCGTTTGCATGCTTCTCGAGGGCGGAGGGTGGGGGGCTGGGGGAGGCAGGTATAAATCATACTGCTTAGTACCATTTCTCATTGTCATATTTTCAGCTGCAGTACCAGTGTGTTCAACTACCTGGCCAATTGCCAGAAACTCACCTCTCAGTAAATGACCAATGCTGTTATTGCAAATGAAATGAGGCAAAAATTGGCTGCTTCTAAAAACTCTGATCCTTCTGCATCAAATCACAGTGCCCCTGGAGATTGATTCCACTATGCCTTTCTCTGTAACTTTATAAGTTTACCAATTATTCCTTCGTTAGGTATACATACTGTAAGGATTAAACCTGTAAGAGATAGGAGTAGGTTTTTTTAATTAGAATAAATGAGTGTTTTAGCCTGGATAGCTTTGATCATTGTCATGTTAACAAACTGAGTAACAATGAAAACTTTGAACAGCAGGCTCTGTTGGGATTTTTGCAACATACAGTGTCCAACTAAAGCTAAACCCAGTAAGCCAATGCTTTTGTTTCTTTATGCAGTTTCATCTTAAAGGTAAATTTATCCAGTACAGTTACACATTAAACACCATCAATGGCTGTTAAGTCTTTTACAGGGAATTGTCACTGTCAAAGGGCTAATCTGCTTTCCTTTTTATCATTATTTTTCTGCCTGACAAAAGGCACAGACAGGGTTTATATGGATACAAAAAATGGATGCTCACACTCATTAGACTTATCCTACTTAAATAAGAGACAAAGGTGCACTTAAATAAGGCTTTCCATCCTGATGACACATGAGTAGACAATGCAAACATTCTAGTTGTGCTTTTTATTAATTTAGCTCACTTTTGTGTTCTTACCTTCCCATCTACCTTCAAGGACATAAAATAGAAAAAGACAGAAGAAAACAGTTATATAAACTCACATACATTTTAATGTTCCACCACTGTTAGCACTTTATTCTGTCTTGAAGATGCTGATATTTCCATAGCAGACATTTCAGATCACAAGATGAACTGTTTGTTCTTTCAGTCCCCAAGTACTGCTCATCTCTGTGTGTTCTATTTGATTTAGAAAAGGCAAAAACATGTGACAGCGGGACTTCTTATCGAATAAGCCCAGTGGTTTAAAAAAGCTTTAATAACTTTAGATGAATAAATAAATAAGAAACTATTGCCCTTCAAAACCCCTGTAGGTTTTAAAAAGTGTTGGAAGAAAGAGTGACTTGCAGTGAGCAGGTGCTCACTACATCAGACTGAGGAGTTCACAAAATGTAATAAAATTTTCTAGCTAATAATGAAAAGAATATTTTTCCTTGATTGTGAGACAGAATGGTTAAAACAGAATAATTTGATTTTTGCAGGGTCACCCAGAACTGTAAATGTGCAGAGTGACGTTCTTCACACTGCTTCAACATCATCATCATCTTTTTATCATTCCCCCAAGTTCACTGATGAGACACTGCTTCAAAACATAGACATATACTGCCACAACACTACACTAGAACTACTGAGCATCTTTCTTTGAGCCTCCACTTGACGTGATGGGCCACATGTCTTCAAATGCCCCCCAAATTAAAAGAGCTACAGAGGAATATGTGGCAAAATGACTCCTCACACTGTTAATACAATCTTTACTGAAATACAAAAGGAAGGAGGATGGATTTCTCCCCTTTACTTACTTCCTATATTACCAGTTCTGTGCTCCCAACTCAAGTCCTGCAGTGGTCCTGCAGAGAGGGTTTGTAAGTCCAACTCTATCCGTGTGTTTTTTATTAGTAGTTTGCTGGATGATTTTTACTAGTGAAGTTTACAGATGACATGAAGATTGATGGAGTAATAAATATTAAGGACAAGTTACTCTTACAGAATGATGTGGATCACTGAGCTCAAAGGCCCTACTGAACAAAATGTATTTTAATAGAGCAAATAAAAGTGAATGCACCTGAGAATTAAAAATCCAAACTGTACTTACAACTTAGAAGCCTTAGAAAGTAGAAGCTTAGAAAAGGATTTTCAGGGCCCTATGGACCCTCACAGGCCTTACAGGGGCAGGCCTTACAGGACTTACATGCTCCTGGGACAAGGGAGGCAACAGAGACCATGTCCTCAGACTCAGCATATCCCTGCTGCCAAGGAGGTGCCCGATGCCTGGGTCTGTGGCTGCCCCTGTGCCCTGGGCTGTTCTGTTGCTGGCTGGAGTGGTGAGACAGGCTCTGCCCTAACAGACCTCTGCGGATTCCCTGATCTGTGCCATGTCTTGACAAGGATTTCGGACTCTATAAATAATTGCTCTCTACTCAGCATAATGAGCAGCAGAAACATTTTCAGCTTTGCAGACTTGATACAGAACAGAAACACAGCCTGACAGGCACACCTCAGGAACCACACATGGCTCTTGGAATGGAGGCTGAACCAATTCTAAAGATGGTGTAAATCACAGGGGTTTGTGCTACCTTATACTAGCTGAACATCTAAAATGTAAAGTCCACAAGATACACAAGATACTAAACACATGTTTAAATGATTTACTGAATCAGGATTATAATGAAATTCACTTATTTTTTAAATGCCTTCTGATTGTCAGGTGGAAAAAAATAATAATAATAATCTTACCTAAAAAGTATGCATACCTGATTTTAAACATGGAGACAAGAAAAACTTGCAGATCCTTTAGTGAATGAGCTAAAGAGAAGCAGGTGAATGGCAAATCATAAAGTGTGAGGATGCAGCACAAAGTTATTGAACACAGAAACACACAAAGATCTTCCCTGATGAATGAGAGCTAACGTGTTGGGACATACAGAACACACAAATAAATCTGTGTGGTTTTTTTTTTGTTTTGTTTGTTTGTTAGTTTTGATTGTTTGTTTTGTTTTGTTTTGTTCATTTGTTTTTAAGGCACAATCTCATATATTGCTGATGTTTTCTGAGCTGTGTGGAACAGTTCTTTCCCTTTCCTGTTTCCTCTTTAGCCATCCTGTAAGTATACTAGATAGTCATGTTGCCATAGCTGAATAGGTGATTATCAATGGTCCCTCAGAAGTCTTTTTTTTTTGTTGGCACTTTACTCATGGAGACAGCAGCCCTTCAAAAGGTGGAACTGATTGCAGGAAAGGACAACTTTATCAGTTTCTTTAAACATCTGTTAGTCTAGAAAGCTGCAGTCTAGTTAAACTAAGTCCATAATATTAATCTTTCTCTGCAGCAGTGAAGGGGAGAAGCATTCTTGTGAGCTTAAAAACTCTTCATTGGCACTGTGGGAGACTATGGAAAACTCACAGGACACATTCTCCCTCTCAGGAATTTAAAACTCTAAAGGAAACACCTTCTTCCCATTTAAAACTAAACAAAACTGAAGAACAGAAAAAACATAAGAAAAAGAATTCAAAACTTGATGATCAATCTTCTCCTGCTCATAACAGGAGATAACAGCAAGATTTGGAAACAAAATTTCTAAATCCCCTAATATTGAAAAACATCTGGTACATTATGATAACACTTTTGATATGGCTGTGCCAGTTTTACTAACTTAGTCATTTCCTCAATAAATTAATCTTGACCTGAACCATGTATCAAACTGTCACTTCCAATAACCCCAATGAAATACAACTTATGCTATCTCAACAATGTGAACAGCAAATTAGTTACTAAATAATTCTTATGCAGTATCTCAAGTTTAAAGTTCTCTGAGGAACTCTTGAGCTTGGTCTTACATGTGATGGCATTGAGGACACAACTAAAAGTTTATGTACACTTACACCACTGACAGTAATCAAAAAAAAAAAAAAAAAAAAGGGGGAAAAAAAAGGAAAAAAAAAAAGAAAAGGAAAAGCTCTGAAAACTTGAACTACTTTGTTGCTCTGTAAGAGCAATTAGCCCATATTCCCAAAGGAACTTCTGAAAGAAGGAAAGAAACTAAGGATTCCCTTTGGGGAGGATAGTAACTGTAGGAGGCATTAAATATGCAAGCAGCCATTAGGCATGATTAAAGATTAATTCTGTGTCATAGACAGGACCTGGGATCATTACAGGTCATGACTTTCATCTTAATTATTTGGCTTACTGTTTTCATTTAATTAGCCTGGCTTAATAAGTCTTTGCTTATAGATGTCTAGCACACTGGATTATTGTGTGCCATCTATTAAGTAAAAGGCTGAGATATTTAACTTATTCTTGGCAGATAACTTTCACATTCTCAGCAATAAGATTCTGGATAAAACCAGAGAGGATTCTCAGTACAGACGTAATGTTAAAATCTTATTTGCCTCTCCAAAATCAGTGTTAGAAGTTCTACTGAAATTAGTGGGATGTGTAAATTCATAATTTGATGGTAACATTTGAACTTTAATCTTTCAGACTTAACTTCTTCAATGCTGCCTATTCTATTAATTACATGGGTAAAACTCTCTGTAAGGCAAGTCTGGTAATTCTCATAAGACATCATAAATTGTACTCGCCATGTCAGAGAATTTCAAGTCTCCATGTTGTCCACAGTTGTTTAATAGTATATTGAGTCAGAACATAAAAGGATTATGCTAAAATTAAACAAAATCATAGTTTTAATCTAAACTGCAATAGATATTTCCATAATGGAAATATGACCAAGACTTTCGCATACTTTTCAAATATAAAACATTTTCTTATGCAACTTTTGTTATTTAAGGTTTCTGTTCTAATTTAAAGGCTCATCTTTTCTCCCTTTTAAAACCATTAAAAATGGTTAATGTAACTCTCATATTTCTACATCAAATGTGAGTTTCATGGAATTTACAGAATATTAGAATAAGTTTGCAGCATATCTGGTGTACAGATTGGCCAGATATACTGCTAAGGTTAATACCTTAGTACCTTAATACCTGGTACAGACTGTTGAGAACCTTTAAGGACACTAGGAATACCAATTCATCTAATATTTCCACTGAGGATTTGTTGACCTATAAGGGTCAACAAGGGATATAAGGGATATAAGGGATATAAGGGATATAAGGGTCTATAAGGCATATAGATAGACAACAGAGAGAAAATGATTGCCCTAAACTCATGTAACTATTTTTTAAATATATATATATATTTTTTAAGTAGTGGCACAAATTAAAGTTTTACTAACTTTTCTGGTGCTCTCGGGCCTCAAACGTTTCTGTTAGAGACAGCAATAATGTCCCTATGAGCCCGTTGGAAAGGACAAATATTTTGCCTATGCAAAGAAAGCTTTCCTTATGTTGGACTATTTCAAGATGGATCAAAAGAAAGGAAAGCATTTCCTGGTATCAGGCCTGCTAAGACAATGGAAGACTAACAACTTTTGGTATGAGTTTTGGTATTGGTACAGCAAAAATAGGACAGATGTTCTTGGCTACTGATCCCTGTAATCATGTTATTACAAAACTTATATCCAGAAAGAAATTTGATGATTTAATGGGCTCTTAACGGTTAATGATTTAATGGACTCTTTCATCCATTGAGCCCCAAACAGGCAGCCAAGTCAGCTGCAAGTTCTTAACTGTGCATGAAGGATGAAGCCATTCTCTTGTCATGAAGCTAGTGTCTCTTCAGCACACACTGATGGCTAAACAACAGGCAGATTAGCTCCTAATTGTTTACCTTGACAGTGACCAAGAGGCTCACAACAGAATAAATCTCAAAATTAAAATTCAGAGAACACAGAATTCAATAGCAGTGATTAGCACTGCGATTAAATTGATTAGAAATGTTTATAACAGTTTTGCAGACTATGAGTTTGTGGCAGATTCAAAAAAAAAAAAAAAAAAAAAAAAAGTGCCTGGAACAATCTAAACTGTAAAACTGTAAAGCTGCCAAGAAAGTATCTTCTGAAAATGTGGCAATTGCACAGAGGTCTATTTGAAATATCAGATAGTTAAACTATTTAGCGATGACAAACTCTACCAGCTGAACAGTGTGAACTTGGGGACTGACCTGGGCAAAACTACTTAGACTAGTTGCAGGGTTCAAGCAAGCTAATTTTTGATGCAATGGCAAATACGGGTAACATATCAGCAAACAAAGTGAACTTGAATTTGGGGCCATGAATCAGTTTTGAACATAATGTTGCCACAGACTGAGTCCCTGACTTAACACTCTCTCTTCTTCATATGGAAGGAAACAGAAGATTCAAACCTGAAAGTGTCTTAACCTAGTTATTACGTATTCAACTGAAGACCAGATCAACTTAAATTGAAGTTGAATTTACCATACTGTGCCTCTACCAGAGCTTGCTTATGCTGATAAATTCCATATAAATACCATCTACATCTTTTCCTCTGTCACTTACTTTCTATAGTAAATATTTTCCGTGTTTTCATTTCTACCTCTTTTCACTTTTAAATTTCTGAAGTAAGGACCATGTCTCACTCCCCACTACAGGGAATGTGCGTTTACTTCTATATTAATTGAGCTTTACTATAAACACATGGTGCATTGAGCACAAAGAGAGAAGTGATACTCTGGAATGGATCCAAGATCTATTTAGTTCAATATCCCATCTCTGACAGAGGAAGAAAGAGGAAACCTAGATCAGTCAGATCCAGGGTTATTCAATCTAAAAGACAGAGAATACTTTAAGTTTGAAATATTCATTTCAAAATAGTGGCCTACCATTTGTTAAAAGAAAAGTTAAAATTTGATTTTCATTATGATTTCTTAAAAAAAAAATAAAACAGTATTCTATCTAAACCACATCCAGTCCTAATGAACTCCCCAATCCATTTATATGCACATAAAAACAATACTAAATCTATAATCACAGAATCATAGAATTGCTTGGGTTGGAATGGACCTCAAAGATTCCAACCCCCCTGCCATGGCCCCAGGGCCTCATCCAACCTAGTCTTGAACACCTCCAGGGATGAGGCATCCACAGCTTATCCTGGACAACCTGTTCCAGTGCCTCACCACCCTTACAGTAAAAATTTCCTCCTAAAATCTTATCTAAATCTCCCCTCTTTTAATTTAAAATCATTCTCCCTTGTCCTGTCCTTATCTGACTGAGCAAAATGTTGTTCTCCATCTTTTTTATAAGCTTCCATTAAGTATTGAAAAGCTGCAACAAGGTCAGCCTGGAGCCTTCTCTTCGTCAGGTTGATTAGCCCCAGCTCTTTCATCCTTTCTTCATAGCAGAGGTGCTCCAACCCTCTGATATTTGTTTGCAGCCATCCTCTATACGTGCTTTAACAGGTCCACATTATTCTTGTTCTGGAGGCCCCAGACATGGATGCAGCGAGGCCTCACAAGTGCAGAGTAGAGGGTCAAAGTCACCTCCCTTGACCTGCTGGCCATTCCTCTTTCAGTGCAGCCCACTATAGTCTATTTTTCCTACAATTTGAATGTATTGTATTAAGTTTCATTCACTACTTGTTTCAGCTCCCTTAGATATCTAAAATTCTCTTGATTTCTTTGATCTTGAACAAACATTTATTTGATGTTAAATATGTCATCTCTAAATATATCTGCATCATTACTTTCTATATTTTCAGGCTGTTAATATCATAGAATCATAGAATCATAGAATATCCCAAGTTGGAAGGGACCCATAAGGATCATCAAGTCCAACTCCTGGCACTGCACAGGTCTACCCAAAAGTTTAGACCATGTGACTAAGTGCACAGTCCAATCGCTTCTTAAATTCAGACAGGCTTGGTGCACTGACTACTTCACTGGGGAGGCTGTTCCAGTGTGCAACCACCCTCTCGGTGAAGAACCTCTTCCTGATGTCCAGCCTAAACTTCCCCTGCCTCAGCTTAACACCGTTCCCAGTCTGTACATATAGCCAGGGTTGCCCCATCCCAGGTGCAGGACCTGGCACTTGCTTTTGTTAAACTTCATGTGGTTGGTGATCGCCCAGCTCTCCGATCTGTCCAGGTCTCTCTGCAAGGCCTTTCCACCCTCATCCGAGTCCGCAACTCCTCCAAGTTTGGTGTCGTCGGCAAATTTGCTCAGAACACCTTCTAGTCCTACATCCAAATCATTTATAAAAACATTGAAGAGGACTGGCCTTAAAATGGAGCCTTGAGGGACCCCACTAGTGACCATCTGCCAGCCTGATGTGGCCCCATTTACCACAACCCTTTGAGCCCTGCCCGTCAGCCAATTGCTCACCCATCGTATGATGTTTTTGTTTAGCTGTATGCTGTACATTTTGTCCAGTAGGATCCTATGGGAAACCGTGTCAAAAGCTTTGCTGAAGTCCAAAAAGATCACATCAGCTGGTTTCCCTTGATCGACTAGATGGGTGATCTTATCATAAAAGGAAATCAAATTTGTTAGGCAGGACCTACCCCTCATGAACCCCTGTTGGCTGGGACCAATGACTGCATTGTCCCCCAGCTCCGCTTCAATAACTTCAACGATCATCTTCTCCATAATTTTATCAGGCACTGACGTGAGACTGACAGGCCTGTAATTGCTAGGGTCTTCTTTCTTACCCTTCTTGAAAATTGGCACAACATTTGCCAGCTTCCAGTCCAATGGGACCTCTCCAGGTTCCCAACGTCGTTGAAAAATAATTGAGAGAGGTCCCGTGATGACGTCAGCCAGCTCTTTAAGCACCCTGGGATGAATCCCATCCAGACCAATGGACTTGTATGGATCCAGGTGGAGCAGCAAATCCCGCACAAGTTTGGGGTCAGTTGGGAGTTTGTCATTCCTACAGTTATGGTCCTCCAGCTCAGGGTACCCTGGGTCCCAAAGCCCATCATCAGTGCTGAAGACAGAGGCGAAGAAGGTGTTAAACGTCTCTGCTTTGCCTATGTCATTGTCTGTGAGGAGACCTTCCCCATCTAGTAGCGGACCTACGTTTTCTTTGGTTCTCCTTTTTCTGTTCACATATCTAAAAAACCCTTTTTTATTGTCTCCCACAGACATGGCCAGCTTCAACTCTAGTTGGGCTTTGGCCACACGAATTTTCTCCCCACAAACACGAACAGCATTCCTGTATTCCTTCCTCGTCGCCTGACCCTCCTTCCAGCAGCCGTACACTTTCTTCTTTCGCCTAAGCTCCAGTAGAAGATCCCTGGTCAGTCAGGCTGGCCTTCTGCCCCGCCTGCCTGACTTCCAATATTTTGGAATTGCCTGATCTTGTGCTTTTAGGAGGCAGTGCTTAAAGATTGACCAGCACTGATGGACGCCAATGCCTTCTAAAGCAGTTTCCCAGGGGACCTTGCTGACTAGTTCCCTGAGCAGCCTGAAGTCTGCTTTCCCCATATCCAGGGCTGAAGTTTTGGTGACAGTTTTCCTTCTGTCACCGTAAATTCTAAACTGAACCACTTCATGGTCACTATGACCGAGACGGCCGCCAATTGCCACGTCTCCCACAAGATCCTCTCTGTTCTCCAGCAACAGATCTAGGAGGCTCTCTTAGCACCTGCACCAGTAAGTTATCATCTAGGTGCTTTATGAACCTCCTGGACTTGCTCGTGTCAGCCGTGTGATGATCCCAGTTGACGTCTGGCAAGCTGAAATCCCCCATTAGGACAAGGGGAGTTGATCTCGAGGCATCTCTTAGTTCTGCAAAGAATAATTCATCGGCATTGTCGTCCTGGCCAGGTGGTCTGTAAATGACTCCCACAACAACATCCCCTTTATTTGTTCGTCCCTTAAACCTTACCCAGAGGCTCTCAACTTTGCCATCGCCAACTTGAAGTTCCACACAGTCCAGCCCATGCTTCACATACATCACCACCCCGCCACCTCGCCTACCCTGCCTGTCCCTCCTGAAGAGCCTGTAACCATATACTGCAACACACCAGCCACAGGACTCATCCCACCAGGTTTCGCTTATGCCGATGATGTCGTAGCTGTGGGACTGGGCCAAGACTTCTAGCTCATCCATTTTATTGCTCATATTGCATGCATTTGTGTAGAAGCACTTCAAATGCACCTCCCTACACCCAGCACCTTGTGGAGCTGACTGAAGGACCTCACTAGGACACAGTCCCTCTGATTCTAGCACACCATCCCTTAGCTCATCCCCGGCGTGTCTGGTTTTATCCCCTTCCCCCCTCGGCTCTAGTCTTCCCCCTTCGACTATATATGGATACTTAAAGACGAGAATTAAAAGACCAAATACAAAACCTGAACTAAACCTCACAGCTTAAGTATTTCCATGAGAATAATGATAATAATAATAATAATTAATCCTTTTTTTTTTTAGTATCTTGTTTTATCCAATATTTGAGCTGTGACTCACTTCGCTCTGTATAATCACTTAGTTCTTTTACTAAACTGTAAGAGCAGTAAGAATAGCTATGTTATAAGGCAACATTATAGCAACATTAAAAAATGAAGGAAATTTATTGATATTAGCGTATGGAATATTCTCTCATTTACAAATCTCTCATTCAAAGAGGTTCAGCCTGGAGAAGGGGAAGCTCCAGGGAGACCTTACAGTGGCCTTACAGTACCTAAGGAGGGCCTACAGGGAAGCTTGGGGGGGACTCTTTGTCAGGGAGTGTAGTGATAGGAGAAGGAGTAATGGATTTAAACTAAAAGAGGGTAGATTGAAGTTTAGAAATAAGGAAGAAATTATTTACTGTGATGGCAGTGAGACACTGGAACAGGTTGCCCAGAGAAGTTGTGGATGCCCCATCCCTGGAAATGTTTAAGACCAGGTTGGATGGGGCTTTGAACAACCTGGTTTAGTGGAAGGTATCCTTTCCCATGGCAGGGGGGTTGGAATCAGATGATTTTTAAGGTCTTTTTGAACCCAAAGCATTTTATGATTCCGTTCTATGATTCTGTGATTCAGAACTAAATGTCTTTCAAATATTTCTTAATGTTATGTTTTTGTTTTTGTTTTTGTTTTGTTTGTTTTTGTTTTTGTTTTTTGTGTGTGTTTTTTTTCTCAAAACAATAATGCATTCTTTTTTAATTCATTCTGTTTGGGAAACATAGAAGAACATGTAAAAATAAAACCATAAAAATTGCCATCACAGCTCTCATTAGCAAAAAAGCATAGTCCAAGGATAATGCAACAACAGCATGATAATGGAAATGGTCTCTGTTTTAGCTGGCAAATAGACAGTAAAAAGAAGAAAAAAGAAAAAAGAAAAAAAAAACAGTGGCTAGGTTGTGCATTTATTTATTTATTGAATATTTGGTTCCCTGTATGTTATTTATGTATGTTACATTCCTGAACATAGAATCATGGAATCATAGATTATCCCGAGTTGAAAGGGACCATGAGGATCATCAAGTCCAACTCCAACATAAACAATAGAAAGAGTTGATTTTCCATGTCAAAGAAGAGAGTATGTTGAAATGTAAAGGAAGCCTTTTATAGTCAGCAACTAGTTTAGTGAAGTGCTATAAACAATTTATATGACTGAGTTTTCAGGGAAAAAAAAAGTTTCCTCCTTTCTATTTTCTCATTTTACATAATGCTTTTCCTAAGGGAATGGCACAAAGGAATGCGGAAATCAGTGGTACTTCAAATTATAGAAACACTGACACATTCTTCTAGATCACTAAAGTTATCAGGCAGTATGTGAAAAGTGTATATAATGTGTTCATCAGAATTTGTCAAAATAGTGTATGACAAGTCACTAACCCATAACAATTCTAATCACATCTGGCACTAAAATTTTGTATCTGTCTTGCGAACAAAACCTCACCAAGCCGAATTTCTAGAGAGATAAAAATAGTTCAACATAAGTAAAAAAACTAGTTTTACTGAGGAAAAAAAAAATCTGTTTAGCACTGCAGGTATAAATTCACTGTACTTTTTTTTTTTTATTTATTTCCTGAACGTCATTATGGTTATTTAAGGTTAATGAATGAAATGTAGTCCTCCAAAAGATGCAGTCTACATAGATAGAAAAAAGGATGATATGAAATAGAAAAAGTAAAGAAGTGCTAATAACTGAACAAGGAATTGGTTCCTTGGAAGAAGATGTATCTCAGCATAACTACATAGTCTGTAGCATGATAAAAATACAGATTGAATACAGACAAATAATTAAGCTGAAGAAAATAAGAAAAGTAAAGGTGAATAAGTAAGCTGAATTCAGTGTACTGCTACCAACAAGGCTCAATTATATGTTTTTTATGCATACTGATGGTTTCAGTAGGAAGTCAAGTTCAGCCTGAACTGAAATAGAAAATTTCAATTTCAATTAGAAATAAGCCTCTTATTTACCATAATTCGGTTATTTTTTCCATAGAGTTTTAATCATCATTTGTAATGCTTTATTCTCTATTTAAAACTCAGAATCTTCCTGTTTGGCAGGGAAAATACAGCATCTTACATACTTTATTTTATTTATTTATTGATGTCATTGTTCTATGCACCCAAAACCAAAAATACAGATCATTTTCAATAATACAGACCAATTTCAATAATCCTCCCCCTATTCACAGAAAACTGTATTTACATATATCGTTCTTCTGAAGAAATATTATTACTACATAAGAAATTCTCATATTATGATTTAAAAAAATAAATAATGTGGTACTAATTTCCACAGTGGTCAGTTTCTGTTCTTTCTATTTCTGGAATTCTCTACTAGTCAAAAACAATTAAATGAAAATGTTTTGCCATTGGATTTTGAACTGGGCAAGTCCATAGCACTCGTGCTTTGATCTGAAAGCAAAAAGCAATAAAAAAATAATTTTAAAATATATACTTCTATACTTCAGTCAGTTTTTGGATTTGCATTATCCATGAGCAATGAAACTTTCCTTATGTTTCATATATGAAACTAGTATTGCCTGGACCTGTTTTATTCATGAGTACCAGATGAGGATCAAAGCTTGAAATTAGTTGGTAGCTTGTGAGAGAAAGGTGGAAAGGAAAGGATATAGGGAAAACCTATTGCCTATTAATGAGAAGAGCAGCCAAGTTCCTCATACTCGGAAACTTGCACTTGATGTTTACATTCTTCCTCAGATTTATATATATATATATATATAAAGTCTATTTTAGAGCTCATAGATGTAGAACTAGTGAGACTTGATGGGATTCACTTGAGTATATTGAAATATATCATTTTGGTCAACTCTCTGAAACATTTTCCTTTAGCCTTACCTAAGACTTTAAACTCAGGTAAGTTCTAAGTTCTCTGTACAACAGAATCTGAGGAACAAAAGCGAAACTGGTTCAGTTTGTGATTTGACCTACTGTTATTACTATGACAAAAACACCCTTTTTTATTTATTACATATAAAGCAACTTATTCTTTTTTGATGGCAAAGTGCATTGCTTTCATGTGTAATTTTCTTAATTACTTTTGTTACTCCATGTTAGTTGGAATTTTATTTACTTAGGCATAACAAAATGAGTATGTTGCGCAAAACACAAATACAAGCCCCTAGGTTAGAAGAAAGCAAAGGCTATATAATGAAACCTATGGATGCTGTTACATGATCTTTATGAAAGCCACCAACTGTGATAACACAATGCTTGTATATTAAAAGTTAAGGTCATATTACCAGATCTAACTCTGAAATTAGGTGGGTTTTTTTTGTTTGTTTGTTTGTGTTTTTTTTGTTTGTTTTTTTTTTTTAGTTTGTTTGGTTTTATTTGTTTGTTTTTTTGAAGAGGAAAGGCTAGATGACCTCTAGAGATTCCTTCATACCCAAATTGTTCTGTTAGTCTACTACTACATGAAAAAAAAAAAAATGATGAAGAAGGAAAATAAATGAGAAATACTTCTAAAACTCACAAATTTTGCCTCGGGGTGAAAAACCATCCTGATGATAAGTACACATACAAGAGAAACCTAGGTAATACAAAGAAAAAAAAAAGGAGGGGGGGAAGCATTTTAAGACTTTTTTCTTTTTTTTTTTTTTTTTTCATAAGTATGTTTAAATCACTCAAACGTCAACAGACAAGCCTGTGAAAGAATGAGTGCTGTTACTTAACGGAGATGGAAATGTGTTGTAGTGTGGTAGGCTGAGCTAAGGACACAGCTTTATTCTGAACTCAAAGTGTCTTTGGTATAGTGGGTTGAAGTCAAACCCGTAATGTGAGCAAAATGGGGCTTTTATGCATTAACAGTAAAATAAGTGAGGATACACAAACACACAAATGCATCCTTGACATTTATGAAAATCTTTTCTTCCCTTCATATCTAATACTTGCCTTCACATCCCATTATGTCAAATCAGGTGCTCTAGTGCTACATGATGGATATAATCTAATGTGACAGGTTACAATATAGTATGTTACTTGGAAAATTGGGAAAAAGGCAGTTGTTATCAAATGGCTGTTAAAGATCTCTCAGGTTTGTTTATATATATATATATATATATATATTTATAACCCCTGCAGAAGAAAACCCTAAGCTGGCAGGTTATATTTTAAAAAGCATAATTTATCTCTAATGTGAGAGGTAGGAATTTCTCCACATGAAGCAGGTGTTTAAAAGGTGTAAACAATTAGAGATGGGATCACTAAGCAGACATTTCTTCTAATGAACCAACAAAAGGAAAACTTGTGCATGTTGCAGTGATAGTGCTTTCTTCACTTCCCTCACACAGAAACTCCAGCTAGGCTAAAGTATATAGCTGTATCTATAAAATAGGAAATAAAGCCAAACAAAACGTATATGAAAAATTTATGTGGATGAAACATATATTGATATTTGCACAAATAATGCACAAATGCATCAGTCATCAGCTCCACATTATTAGATGCAGGCATAAGCCATGATCTCACAGATTTTTAAAAGGATTTGTTTTGTCTGTTAGCCCAGAAGTACAGGTCATAACAGAAGCTGTCATGCATTTCTCTATAGTTCTATTTGGTGCCCATCATTATAATTTTCTGTATGTCATCTATATTTCCATATATCAAGTAAAGTGAAGCAGTATGAAAATGCATGGGACCAGGAGAAGAGGTTTTCTAATTGTGTGATCCATACTTCAGAACACTACACTATATAAAAAATGTTGAAGTCTCTTGATATCGAGTATACGAGATGTTTGTATTACAGACACCTGTTAAATCTAAAGTGTAATCTCAGGTTTGAGCAACATCATCTCAAAAATAGCATCTCAAAAACAGAGCAAAGAATACTTGAAATTTCTGAAGGAAAACTTTAACTGCTGAAATGCGGAAGAAGCATTTTGTAAAGCAATGCAACTGAAATGGATATAGATTTTCAAGTACTGTGGAAGAGACTTCTTTGACATAGTAGTTTTATATCAATGCTATCCCACCTCTGGGGGGAAAACCGCTCACTTTATTAAATATTACTTCTATGATTATTGAAAATATATATATATAAACAGCCAGCTTAAGAATTTTATCATAATCTGTCCTAAATTTCTATCATAGTTTAATATGCATTCAAGCGTCACAGTAGGAAAGGTGCATTATTACTGCCGTGAATCTTAGGTGGCATTTTGCAATGGTTCATCCATTATTACTTTCTATTAACACCCAAATAACCCAGTACAATTAGCTCTGCATGTCCCTTCAAGAATTATTTAAAATTCAGTCTTCTGGTATTATCTAAAACTCTAATAAGTTGGGTAAGAAACAAACAAACAAAAAAAAAAATCTGAAATTATGAAAAGAAAATGGTACCAGGTTTTATTTTGGATTTAATCATTTTTTAAATTTATTAATACTTATAGTTATCAGAGATTACATATTCCTAAAGCTACTTTTCTTCAAAGAGATGCCCAAAACTCAGGAGTCTGTATTACTTTTTTATCTAATTGTATCAGGGCATTTTATATTTAGAGGAGAGGCTCATGCACATACACCTTTGGAAAAGCATAGTTGAATTGTGAATGCAATGCTTTCAACCTCTTACAAATTGAAAGCCTCTCAAGTGGTGGTGGTGGGGGAGGGGGATATATTTTCAGAATTACCCAGTAGGTTCTGGAAGTTTTCCCATAACAAAGCACCAGTTAAATAAATAATTCCAAACTTTTATATTTAAAAATTCTAATCCTTGTAGTAGATTCCTTTCGTAGATTTTGAAAAATCTTTTAGAAACAAATAAGGAAGGATTTATACCTGAGACATCAGACTGACATTTCATAGTAGAATAATCTTTCTTTATATTTTAGGTCATTCACAAGCTCACTGGAAAGATGTGGAATAATGTAGCAGCATGAATGTTTATATCTCTGTGAAAGACACTCACTACTGACTAACACCCCTGCATTTTCTATTACACGATGTCTAATTAAGCCCCATGACGCCACTCTCAAATCTGACAAAGCAGAGATAATTCTTGACATTTTGAAAAACTTGGCTTATGTTCCCTTTTTTTTTACAGTTACACAAGCTGAGGTTTCAAACTGATAATGACATTGCAGCAAGTTTCTCTCTTTTTTTCTTTTTTTATTAGTCTTTTTCACACAGTAGTTTACTCAGAAGGAAGGGAATCACACAGACCTTTATTTGCGTTTGCAATCTTCAAGCACAAAATAACGGTAGCCAAAAGACCAAATTGTGCCCTTACTTGCCTGTGTTCAACTGCTACCAAAATCAATGAAAATTATGTGTTATGCTACCCAGGGAGTGATTTGGTCCATAGCACACAGAGAGAACTGCCACAGTACATATGAGGTGATAGGTCACGTCACTTCAATTGTCCTTGTCTTCTTTCTGCGCTAGACAAACATCAGAAGAGACAAACATAAAACAGTAAAATAGCAATAGTAATACTTGGTATCCTGTTGTTGTCCCTGTCACTGCTGCTCTTCCAGTCCAGCCACAATGTAGAATTTTCTCTACCACATGTTGTGCCTCACATCTACCTTTCTTGGGCAGCAGCAGGAGACGATCCAGCAATATTTGGAGGCTGTCTTCAAGACTCATGTCTTTAACGTGAAATTGTGGATTTTTCAGATAGAAGAATAAGGACAAGGGTGAAAATGGTTCTACATATGCTTTCTGAAATTTTAAAAATTAATAGAGAGGAATATTCCCTCCTTTTGAATAGATAGATAGATAGATGGATGGATGGATAGATAGATAGATAGATAGATAGATAGATAGATAGATCGATCGATCGATCATCCGATTGATCAGGTATTTACATTGGTTTCTTCACATTATTTAAAGGATATAAATTCCCCCTTCCTTGACCTGGTAATATCACACTTCTTATTTATTTTATTGTGTTCACTGTAGCACTAGAAAGAGACTACACAACATTACTTTCTCCATTAAAAGAAACACTAAGAAGAACTGGTAATGACTTACACAATTGTTCCACAAATGATTAAGAGCTGGTTTACAGATCTTAGGGGACACAATAATAAAACTCATCTAAAACTACAGAAGCCTATACAAATCTCATTAGTATATTGTTTAAGAAGGTAAAATTTGCCATTTATTTTCTCAGTCAGAAGGACTAAATCTCCTAGAGTTAAGACTAATGCAAAAATTGTTAATACTTTTGACTGTAAACTCCTGAGATCTATACACCAATAGCAAACTGTCTTGCTTTTTCAGTTTCATCTAGAAATTGCTTTAATACAGTTTTACAAGAAACATCATTTGCTCAGGTTGTGTCCCAATTCACCCTGCAAACACAGGCAACAAAACTAATGGTTTTCAACCTCAACCTTTACTCAACTATATCTTTTCAAGGCAGACACCAAATTGGTGGAAAATTACATCTTACATTGCATTTCATGCTTATCACAATTTTTATCTTTCTTTCTATCTATTTGATTAAATCATTTCACATCTTTCAGAAGTCACAAGATGGAAAAGAAAGAAAAAAAAAATCACTATAGAAAGACTTAATGTGTATAAAGAATATGCCCATTACAGTTGTGGACTTAGTCATCTTAGCTGTCAAGTTGCAGAGTGCACAGTAATCCAACTCACTCCTGAGTAACAGTAGATTTTCACTGACAGTTTGTCTGCGCTTTCCAGGCATAATCTTCTCTATTCCAAAACAAACTTAAAGACTAGAAGATAAAGCTAGGAATTTATATTTGCCTTTTTTTTTTTTTTTATTATTATTATGATTATTGTTGTACCATTAGAGTTGTAACAAAAGCAAGCACTGGGCAAATGCAAAGTAAGAAAAGTTCAAACTGATGAAATTGATATATATTTGAAGTAGAAAAATCAGGCAGAAAGCTTAAGAAAAAAAATAAACCTGTAGACGAAAAATTACATGTCCAAAACATGTAGAGTAGGTTAGACAGAGTAGGTTAGTAGTAAATACATAACTGATTATAGGTACAGGCATTCAAATTTTCATTTCAACTTCTTAGTAAGGAGGCTACATTGTTCCAAATAACTAAGCTCAAATGTATTTCTCTTTTTACATTTAAGTGTCAAAGAACTCTCACAAAAATCAAAAGCAGTTGGGAAAATAAATGCAGAAATCTAAGAATCTAAAGTAATATTGCTGATGGATAAATATAAGAAGTGATACAAAAAGGAAAAAAATACATTTTTTATATTTTTACTTTTCTATTTTTAAATTTATATTTAAATTAAGTCTTGCAAAATTCTCTGTGCTATAATAAATACCATTCATTGAGATTTAATTTAATTATAGTATTTTTACTACTGTTAAGAAGTTGGGCAGTTCACTTTATAAGAAGCAAAAGTATAGAGAAGCTCCAGAGGAGAACTTAATACATTTCTTTATTTCATACAAATCAATAAGGGGTAGTAACCTGACGGAGGGTTCTGAAGACTGATGGGTTAGAAAGGACATTGTACTCACAGGATGGAGTGAAGAACAGCTTTTCTTTGAACCTTTTAACAGGTTTCTGCACCACCAGCTAGTCTCATGTCTGTCCTGACTATTTCTGTTACATACAGCTCTTAAGCACATTCAGGTAACCTGCCCATTTTGCAAGGAAACTCAGAATTATAAGAAGAAGACATATAACTTACTGTGCAGCTTCTACAATTTACCAAGGTGCCCTCTAAGGGAAGTTTTAATTTCCTGGATCTAGCCCACAGCTGGGGAGTCTCCCTCTGGAGATTTTCAAAAGCTGTCTGGACATGGTCCTGGGCAACATGCTGTAGGTGGCCCTGTTTGAGCAGGGGGATTGGACCAGATGACCTCCAGATGTCCCTTCCAACTTCAGTCATTGTGTGATTCTGTGATTGATAATGACAAGATACACCCATCTTTGGTAGCATTCCTACTATGGTGGAGGAATACAGTCAAGTATTTTTCTGCTTGTAAGAAAATTCTTGTTTCAAAAAAGATGAAAGACTTATTTTCACTGTTTTTTTCTGTCTTTATATTGTGCACCCAACCCTCTCGTATTTATCTGGCCAAAAACATTCCCCATATGGCATTCACAAGCTGATGTGACAGTGATTTATACCCTTTTATAAGGGCACTGTGTAAACCCTTGCTATCAGTCATAAGCTTTAGACGGTACAATATCTAACTCATATTAACCAGAACAAGCATATCTATTTACATGAATTTCTAGACTCTGTTTAATTCTATGCAGTAATGCAAAATACTGTGCTCCATATTACTTCAAACAGACCACAGGAACTACAGGCCTGAAAACTCATTCACTGAACTAAAGTCAAGAAGACACACCAGTAGTTTTATAAATACACTAATATGTCTGATTCTGCTTTCACCAAAGATAATAGTAAGGGTTCTGTGCAAGCTGTCCAACATCAGGACTGAAGATGCAGTTTTCTCAAGAAATTTTACAGGACTAGTTTCACGGCAATATGTGAATCCAAGTTTGATGCATGTCTACATTGTTGCATATATATTTATGCTTGCTTTGTTGTTTTTTTGTGTTTTTTGTTTGTTTGTTTTTTCTTTTCTTTTTTTTTCATGTCAAACAGTTGTTAGAAAATATACTATTTTATACTGAACAGATTACAATGAACTGCTTTCTTTGAGCCTTACTTGAGTAACCCCTTATAACGACTAGCTTGATTTGACAGCTCATCGGTTCTTAGGTAAAACTGGATGACTCACTTAGAAAAGCATTTGATTAGTTTATCATTACCTGTGTCTTTGTTTGCCAGATATTTTCCCAATTACTCTGCCTCAGTACTCAGTTTAGTTTGTCACCATATGATGTGAAGTGGGCAACATGTTCAAGTTACTGCTAAGTTCCTTCAACATTTTACAGCAGTTTCTTTTATCACTTTAGTTTGATCATCTAAAAAGTACAATATTTCTTCACTGAGGAAATTCTTCACTGTACGAGTAGGGAGGCACTGGAACAGGTTACCCAGAGAAGCTGTGGATGCCCCATACCTGGAGGTGTTCAAGACCAAGTTGGATGGGGCCTTGGCCAACCTGATCTCTAGTGGGTAGCATCCCTGCCTATGGCAGGGAGGTTGGAGTTAGATGATATTTAAGGTCCCTTCCAACCCGAGCCATTCTATATTTCTATGATTCTATGATTCTAATTTGGGCTTCTTTTTAAAATACATGGAACTTTGCAAATTCCTAGAAAACTGAGTTGCATTAAATGAATAGGAAATGGTAGGGTTGAAGAGAGGGGGAAGGAGGAAAAAATAAGTGATTAACACAATTTTCAAAAGATCCCTAGGGGCATTTTTCATACCTGAGTCACAATGGACTGTGAATATCTGGCAATTGTGGCATATGTTGTGGCATGTTCTACCTTAAAATTGAAAGGTAATACCATTATAATAATAAAGATATTGTAGTACACCACCAAGTAAAAATGTGTTTGCAAAAATAAACATTAAGTAGTCAAATAATATCTTCAGAGGACAGGATGAGGATGACCACCTTACCCATCAAGTCAAAAACAACAGTAAGTATTATTTTGGAGTAAGCTTTTGAAAATAAGTGTTACCTTTAATAGTCACTTAAAACTCAAGTGCAACCCCACAAAAGCACTAACACACTTGGCTTACTGTGTTTGTGAAGCTGTTGTTTTCATCATGGAGTATAGATACAGTCTGAGTTAGCACAGCTGATCAGCTCTTGAAACAAGTACATGTTCCTACTGCGATCACTTGGAAAATTGTATATTATTGCACATAAAGCCTACCCGCAGGTAGGGAAGGCTAACCTGGAAGGACTTAATTTCAGGTAATGCAGTTTTTTAGTGTAGATTGGATTTCTATTTTATTTATTTTTTTTTGGCAAGTGAACCTGTTTATCTAGTTAGTTTTATGTTCTATAGTTGGTGGTCAAGTGCCTCCCAACATGTTTGGCAAGAAGAAATTAATTTACTTATCTATTTTCTGATGCATTGCATTATGGAGTAATATTTATTTCTCTGGAAAAGTTAATCTTCTACCCTGTATCTCCTAAATAGCACATTTACAAGTTTTATTCTGAATGAAAATTCATTTAGGTTAAGTAAAAATGTTATGATAGATCTTTATTTCCTTACAACAAAATGAAGATGTAAGAACTTTTTAATTAGCAATAATAATATACAGTACAATAATAATATACATAGTTCTATACTGATGAGAAAAGAACATTATTTTTACAAATAGGAACAATGCATGTATATATACAGACATAAATAATGTGGCTATTCTGTTACCATTTTTACATCTACTTGTAAAAACCTAGATGTTGAAGCATGCTTTTCTAAGTCCAACTTCTTCATGAAGACTGTGTGACATAATGCACTGAAGTTAAGAAATAGCAGAAATAAAATGCTATGCTTTCCCATAGCATTTCTTTGCTTGCTCAGGTAGAAGAGTCCATTTTAGTGGCTGGTTGTGCACAGTCTTGGAAACAATTTACTGAGACTGGATCAATTATACTACCAGGAGACTACAACTGCCTACTTCTAGAGAACTTGTATTAAAAACTACCACTAAACCTTTCAGTGAAATTGCAGTTTATCTTTTTGCAACTCCTAATTTTCTAAACTAATGTAATCCAGAAGAAGCCACAGGAATTAGGTCCCCTCCATTGCGACTTTTCCATGGACCAAGCAATGTCACCCAGATTCCTGTCCCCCCACCCTCACCCAGTTTCCTTACCCACTGCACTTCAGCCTCTGACAACCACCAGGCAATGCAGAAGTCTTGCTTGATTCAGACCCAGGCGCAAGACTGGTCCAACCACACTGTTCTAAGTCACTACTAAAAAGAGTCTAAATAAGGCCCTAAAACTGTATTTTTGTTGAAACAGTCAGGAACTGTCATGACAAGTATATTCAGTTTGATATACAGAAAAGAAGGGTTAGCATCAATCTTAGCAAAGAGATTTAAGCTCACAATAAAGAACTTCTGTTCTAATTTTAATACAAGTTTCCCTTGAGCCACTTCTATATTTAGCATAACTTTTAAAGCATTTTATGGCAATCAATTTTATTAGAATACAAGTGACAAATATGAGTAGATTAACTAGGATATCAATTATGCAAAGTCGAGTGTATTCTTGGCTCAATGCAAGGATACATTGACTGAAAATATAAAATAGCTACACAAGGAAAGAAAGAAACATACTTTCCATCCCTTGCTGTCACTTGGTTATCACATATAGTGAAGCTGCATAAAAAATAAATATGGCTATAGCATCCAATTCTCTAATATTTTCTTTCTTAATGAAAAAGCTCTCAAGTTTTGTTTGAGGAGAAAGACAGCAGTCCCTACATCTGGATAATTCCCCTTCACCCTAGCCCCCATTTAACTAATTAAATGTTCTTTAGAATTTGAAATCACTAAGTGTAACAAAGCTCCAGAGAATCGTAAGCAAAGTCAGGAGGACATTTCAAACACAGGAATGCTTAGTATAGGACAGCCTAGGGAGTACATGATGCTTTCAGTATCATTTTGTACTGTACTTTAGGGCTTTAATAACCCTTCCAGCAATGTTGCACCAACTGCTAATCAATACCAATTATTTTTCTCACCACAGAAACAATGCTTAGTTAACCCCTTGAGTGCCTTATCCTGAAATAAACAGACAACTTATTTTTTACACAGATAAAGAAAGCAGTCCATCCACCACAAGGAAATTATTCCTGTAACAAAAGTGAGTCTACTTCCAAATGTTGGGCGAACATATAGTCATTCACAAAATTTGTCAGGTCCACCAGTTTAAGACCACAAATTTTAAATTATATATTTAAATAAACAAACCATACACTGTATGCTATCACACTATTCCTTACCATCAGAGAAGGAGGAAACAACTCCTACCATTGCATGTTTTGCATTGGTGGTTTCAGTTATAGCCCTGCAGTCACAAGGGTTTTCCCACTGAAATTTCTGTAGAGTAAGTAAACAACTAATGAAACCAATAAAAAAGTTTTTTGTTTGTTTGTTTTGTTTGTTTTGTTT
Organism: Cygnus olor; assembly: GCF_009769625.2. Lineage (NCBI taxonomy): Eukaryota > Metazoa > Chordata > Aves > Anseriformes > Anatidae > Cygnus > Cygnus olor. Next base: position 170,072,051 of record NC_049169.1, on the reverse strand, counting down.
GTTTGTTTGTTTGTTTTTAATTCGTTGCCTTTTTGGAATTCCATTCAGCTCTAACATAAGTTTAAACAGACAGAAGTTAAAATGTTTATTTTACTGCTAAGTTATATCTTTTGTTACAGAAACTGGGTGGAGGGCAGAACACCCCAAAATAACTTTGTGTATCTCAGTAGGCAACATTCTCTTACATATATACATATGTATTTGTGATAAAAGCTTGGATAATCACTGACATAAACATTTAAAAAAAAAAAAAATAAATAAATCTGTGTACTAGACATAAGTTATCAGACCAAAAATTCATGCAGGTTAGTCAAGATGGTTTTTTTTTGGTTGATTGGTTGGTTGCTTGGTTGCTTGGTGGTTTTGTTGTGTTTTTTTTTCTATAATTAGGCAAAGAAACAGTAATTATTGAACTACCTAAATACATCAAAATTCTTTAATATTACTATTCAAGTCATGAATTTCAAGTAAATAATTTAAATCTAAAATATAAGTATGGGTATTGGAAACTAAAAGTATTAGGAAAATGCCTATTTTAAGCTTTATTGTTTCCGTACATTCTCACTGTCTTTGTGGTAATGGAAATCTAGTTTGTCCTGGAATGCAAATCTGCTAAGTTTCCATTAAATGTTTATACATGTGAATCTGTCTGTCTATCTAAATATATATGGAATGTTTAATTCTTATAGACCATCATATCTTTATATGTACGCATCCTTAACAATATGCCATCAAATGGGTATAAATTAGAACAGAAAATAGTTGAATTTAATAGAAGAAAAAGTAAAAGTCTTTAAGATTAAAATAGCGCAGCTGCTTCTATAACACTTTACAAAAGTGACAACTCTAATAGGACTAAGAAATGGAGAAAAAAATAACCCGTACCATGGAAAACTTTTGTGCAATGGATTTATCATACATATAAACAATTGACTTTACATTCTTTGTTTACGCTACTTAAGCTAAGTGGTCATTTTAGAACGTTAACCTGTCCATGATCATACAAAACTACATAACTATGCAGAATATATTGCAATATTCCTTCTGTCTCAGTACACCAGATGGGATTATCTGAAATGTTTTTCTCAACCCAATTTAACTGAAAGTAAAGAAAACAAGGTTCTAACAAGCTATTGCCCTCTGGAGCTGCAACTGTTCTCTGCATAGGGTTGAAACACTACTTTCATCGTAAATCTTTTCTGGCTTTCATAACCAACTCACCCACATTATTACTATAGTTCATCATATCTCATTGGGGCCTATAAACTGTTGTAATGAAGCATGTTTTAAAGTGACATGAAACTTTGCTTCAGGTGTTCTAGAAAAGTTTTCCTAAGGAGAGTAAATTGCTGCTGGTGAAAGGAATATAACATGAACTTATCCAACTAGAATGCTTTGCTAAAAAACAGGAAGTTAAGGACCACTGACAAAGAGAAGGTGAATCCCACTGGAAATTTTTAATAACAATTTCTGTGAAAATATTTTTTTAATGTTTTCATTTTTCCACTGCTGTTTCTAAGTAGTACTAGAAGGATGACAAGAACAAGGGACTCAGAATTTTAATGGCTTTTTGAAACACCAAAAATAATAATGCTAGAATACACAAGATGTAACTTCCTTTTATTACTTGTTCAATCCACAGCAACTGGAGATAATAACATAAAACATGCCTCAAAAATAAATAAATAAATAAATAAATAAATAAATAAATGAGGCCAAACCATACTATATATTGTTATCATCATTATAGTTGTCCTTTGCTTTACTAAAAAGCAGTCTTAATTCTGATGCCATGCAAAAATAGTGCTATATATTTAAGAATGCAACATAGTCCTGTACTTGAGAATACAAAAATACTAATACCTGGCAGCAAATGTGACCAACTTGTCTTTTAATCCTTCTTTTGACTCTCATAACAAGAAAGAGCACTGAATTAGATTTCCTTTCCATACAGAAAGCTTTTCTTCCTGTATTCAAGCTGAAGTGATGACTAACCATCAAAACTTCCACAGGGCATGTAGTTTAATTATTAGGTTGACATTACTATCACATAACTAAAGCAACGATGCTTCCCTTTTTAAAGACTGATATCAAAATACTGGTGGATATTTAGAAATAGAATTTTGGGCCTACCTGAATCATTTTTTATTTAAAAGAGTACTGATAAGTGTTGAGTAGAGAGGAGGGAAAGAAACCAAAGATGTATTTATTTATTTGTTTGTTTGTTTGTTTATTCACAGGGAAAAGCTTTTAATCCAAAACTTGAGGCTGAGGGATAATTGGATACAAATTACAGACAATTGGGTACAATTATAGCCTTTGCTGGATCTAATACTTGCTCTATTCAGTTTTATCATTATCTGTATCAGAAACTGAGAGGCTAAGAGGGAACAAAAGCCACACCGAAACACATGAATCTGGTAAGATTTTACACTAGGAGAATGAGTGTTTGGAATCTACATATAGCTTTTTAAAATACTTTACAGAAGATTCAGAAGCTCAAATTCATTTCTGAACTAAACATCAAACAAAATTTAAATATTGGGAGATTTTTTCCGCTGGATTAGATCAGCTTCATTTAGGCAGTTTACTGAATTAAACTCACTATATTACTCTAAACACCTTTTATAAATTGAAAGTGGTAGAATGGTTTGGTGACATACCAGATAGAATGGGAGAAAATCCCAGTGAGACAAAAAGCTTCCATCTGGATTTCATTAAGCAGTCATTTTCTTATAATTTAACATTTTAAATCATGAGAGTCATTAGATGTATTATTACATAATAGTGATTCTCAGAGATTATATAAAAAGTTTTGTTTTACTCAAGCATTTATTTTGTTGTTGCTGGGACTAATATTTCATAACTGAATTATCTGAACAACAACAACAACAACAACAAAAAGCCATATTCCAATTTAAACGAAACAACAACAAAAAAGTTATTCAGTAATGGTGTTCTGCTGTGGATTTCTTAGAAGTTTCACTCAGTCTGAATCAATCACTGATATAAAGGCTGATATTTGCTCAAATGTAAGTGGCCATAATTGTATATACTTTTCTGTACACAGATAGAATATGCCACAACCAACAAACGTACATGGCATGTATTTAAAGAAAACCTTGTTGCATGCAATGCATTATGAAAAATAAGTTAATATTTAAAAGTATGACTCAGTTCTGAGAATATTTATTAGAGCTGCAAAAACAGTTCTACTGTAAGCAAAAGGGCAGCAGGCAGGAAGGTTTTTCTGCTTGTTTGTTGTGTTACTTGTGACTAAAAGAAACATTAAGAAACTACATCTTGCATTTTTAGCCATGGTATTATCCTACTACACCAAATATCTTAGAGAATGAAAAGAATTTTAAATAATCCGTACTTCTACATTTTGTCTTTTTGCTATATCCCCATCTCCAAATGGCAAACTAGCTAGGACTGACTTGATCAACCACCTTCAAATTCATGAAGCTTGGATGCCACAAAATGCTATATTCTCTTGAGAGGCTGTTCCTTTGTACAGCAGAAATAACTGTCCCAGATACATCTTTATGGACCTTTCTGCAGCATAGGTCTGTCTGTTCATGTTTCAGAGCTTGCAAAGAAATGTCACGTATTGAATCACTTTTTTTCTACCCTGGACACATCTCCCATTCTTGACTTTTAAATAGTATAAATATGGATATACAGAGGTTAATCAGAGAGCACAGAGTGCCTAACACTTAAATAGGGTTAAAATAGGTAAAAGCATTGCTGGAAAAATGTATTTAAAACATCAAAAGCAGTAAAGAAACAGTTTAAAGCTGCTCTTAAAAATGAGAAATTTAAGACACTGTTTTCTACAAGAATACAAGGTCCTTTGATCGTGGGCTAAATAGTTCACATGGATTTCTAAGAGAATTCAGACTGTGTTTAACAGAAGTTTTTGACTGGCAGCAGAGATGATATTGTGAAGTTATTTCTGTATTGTTTCCTAGAAAAGAGTCTGATAATTAGAATTTATGAATTTTATACATTGTAGATACTATAGTAGCAGAAGCCTATTTCAGTGTTGTGAATCAAGAGGTTTTCCTCATTCTCTCCCATTGTATTGGGCTTATGTGGCAAGGCTTTGTAGTGAGGGGTGCTGCAGGGGTGGCCTCTATGAGAAGAGCTCAGAAGCTGCCCCATGTCAGACAAGAGCCAGCTTCAGCCAGCTCCAAAAGCTGAGACCTGCTGCTGGCTGGAGCTAAGCCTATTAGCCACACTGGTTGCACCTCTGTGAGAACATATTTAAGAAAGGGTGAAAATGGTTGTGCAACAGCAGCTCAGAGAGAAGACTGAGAAAATGTAGAGAGAGCCAGTCCTGCAGACACCAAGGTCAGTGCAGAAGGAGGGCAGGAGGTGCTCCAGGCACGCAGCAGCAGTTCCCCTGTGCCCTGTGCAGAGGCCCCTGGTGGAGCAGGCTGTCCCCCTGCAGCCCGTGGGTCCCACATGGAGCAGATCTCCACGCTGCAGCCCATGGAGGAGCCCCCGGTGGAGCAGGTGGATGTGGCCCGGAGGAGGCTGCGGCCCGCAGAGAGCCCCTACAGGAGCAGGCCCCGGGGCAGGAGCTGCAGCCCGTGGAGAGGAGCCCACCCAGCAGCAGGGGGCCTGAGGGGACGTGCAGCCTGTGGGAGACCTGTGCTGGAGCAGTTTGCTCCTGACGGATGGATGCTGTGGTACAGACCCATACTGGAGCAGTTCTTGAAGAGCTGCTGCCTGTGGGCAGCCCCCGCAGGATCAGTTCGGGAAGGACAGCATCCCGTGGGAGGGACCCCACATGGAGCAGGGGCAGAGAGTGACCATGAAAGAGTGGTGGAGACAAAAAGCATTAGGGACTGACCGCTGCCCCCATTCCGCCTTCCCCTATGCTGCTTGGGGGGAGGAGGTAGAAGAGGGTAGAAGGAGAAAAAGGTGGTTTTGGTTTGCTTTCAGTTTCTCAGTGCTCTAGCCTGTTAGTAATAGGTAATAAATTACATTAATCTCCCTTATGCTGAATCTTTTTTGTCTGTGTCAGTAACTAGTGAGTGATCTCCCTGTCCCTATCTCAACTCTTGAGCCCCTTTTTCCCCCTTTTGAGGGGGAGTGAGAGAGCAGTGTGGTTGAGTTTAGCTAGCTATCAGTGTGAAAACCACCACACCCAGAATTAAATACTAGATAGACATTAGCTAAGGAGTTACCACATGTCCTGGTTTCAGTTAGGACAGAGTTAATTTTCCTCCTAGTAGCTGGCAGGGTGCTATGTTTTGGATTAGAATGAGAAGAGCGCTGATAACATGCTGATGTTTTAATTGTTGTAGAGCAGTGCTTACACCAAACCAAGGACTTTTCAGCCTCTCTCTGTCCTGCTAGCGAGCAGGCTAGGGATGCAGCAGGAGCTGGGAGGGGACAGACCCAGGACAGCTGACCCAAACTGGCCAAAGGGGTATTCCATACCATCTGACGTCATGCTGAACAATATATAGGGGTGGCTAGCCGGGGTGGAGGGGGGGGCCGGCTGCTCGGGGATAGGCTGGGCATCGGTCAACGGGTGGTGAGCAATTGCATTGTGCATCACTTATTTCGTACACATTATTACTATTAATACTATTATTATTATTATTGTTGTTATTCTTTTCCCTGTCTTAATAAACTGTCTTTATCTCAACTCACAGGCTTCACTTTCCCGTTTCTCTCCCCCATCCCGGAGAGGGAGGGGGGAGGGTGAGCGAACGGCTGTGTGGTGTTTGACTGCCAGCCGGGCTAAACCACAACAGTCCATTTGGCGCCCAACGTGGGGCTCGAAGGGTTGAGATATCGACAGATTTGACCAGAGTGTGTTAAACTAAAATTGGTATAAGTATTCGACCTGCTTAATAGTTGCTAGTCACAATGTTGATTGCCTTAATCTCAAGTCTGCTGTGCCTGTTTCCCAAATTGAGTTTTATAGCAAGTTACTTTCTGTATGTGCTCCCTGTCGTGCTGTTTATCCTTTCCGGGCCCTGGTTTAAGATTGTTATGGTACTGTGTGGTGTAACGATGGCTTATGAAATGATGAGGTATCTGGTCATGACTCTAACCTGGTATTTGTACTCAGCACTGTCGACGACTCTATACTTCGGAAACCTTATCTCAGAAAATATTAGCAATTACACCTATTGCCTTTTTTCATCAGGGAGTCAGTCTCTGGAGGGGACAGGGGAAGATATTTTTTCCTACCTGTTCACTCTCCCTTCCTCCTTCACCACCCTCTTATCCCCCGAGCTAGTTACGGTAGCTCTCCAAGATGTTGAATATCCTTGGGATACTCAGACCAGCATGTTCTTGTTGTTATGTCTCCTGAATGCGCTTCAGGTTTTGTTTAAGGTTAAACAACTACTTAGGAATCTCATCCGGAGATCTGTCTTGAGGCGGGATATTTGCGAGTGGCACGGAGTGTGGGAGGATATGGGCAGGTTTCTAGGGCAGTGGGCACCTCCAGTGTTTTGGACATTCACCCCTGAACAACTGCAAAATCCTAAAAAACTGGTAGAATGCTTGAAAAAAAGGTGTCATGACTCTGGCAGTTCCAAAGTGACACAAATCACTGTGGTGTGCTGGGGTCTGGCTTGCGCCTATTGAGCTGCAATTGATGCTACTATCAACCTAGTGACAGACCCTGCAGCCGTTCCAGCTCCAGCTCATGCAGCCGTTCCAGTTCTAGCTCCCGCAGCCGTTCCAGCTCCAGCTCCCACAGCCGTTCTAGCTCCAGCTCCTGCAGCCGTTCCAGCTCCAGCTCCTGCTCCAGCTCCTGCAGCCGCTCCCACTCCTGTGGCTGGGTTAGAGAAACGAACTGTAGCAGTGCAAGTTGTCCCTGCAGAGGGTATTCCAACCCCTGTGGCAGACCCTGTGGCTGGGTCAGAGAAACGAACTGTAGCAGTGCAAGTTGCCCCTGCAGAGGGTACTCCAACCCCTGTGGCAGACCCTGTGGCTGGGTCGGAGAAACGAACTGTAGCAGTGCAAGTTGACCCTGCAGAGGGTATTCCAACCCCTGTGGCAGACCCTGTGGCTGGGTCGGAGAGGCGAGCTGTAGCAGTGCAAGTTGCCCCTGTAGAAAAGGTGAAAAAATGGTATAGAGACTCAGGTCGTTTAGAACGCAGAAAGTCTTCTGCTAAGTCTGGGTGTGGAGAAGACGAGGCTGGACCATCAAGTGTGCAGGAGGATGAAGATGAGGATGAGGATGTCAGTAAGTCAACAGTAACTACCCGAACCCTATACCAGCGTGAGCTACGAGATGTGCGAAAAGATTTTGGTCGCTGTATAGGTGAACAGCTTGTCACCTGGCTGCTCCGGTGCTGGGACACTGGAGCCAATGGTGTGAAATTAGAGGGCAGGGAAGCCAAGCGGTTGGGATCCCTTGCTAGAGATGCAAGCATTGACAAAGCAATTGGAGATGGAGCACGATCTCACAGCCTCTGGAGGCGTCTCCTGTTAGCTGTGAAGGGAAGGTATCCCTACAAGGAAGAACTTGTATGTGTACCAGTCAAGTGGACCACCATGGAGAAGGGAATTCAGTACCTGAGGGAATTGGCCGTACGGGAAGTAATTTATAAGGACTTAGACGATGCACAAATATCCACAGATCCAGATGAAGTCCAGTGTACTCGACCCATGTGGCGGAAGTTTGTACGGAATGCACCATCAACATGGGCCAGCACATTGGCAATAATAACCTGGAAAAACGGTGAAGATCCCACAGTGGGTGACATGGCTAAACAACTCCGGGAGCACGAAGGAAATCTCTCCTCTTCCCTACAGGCCTGCGTCTCGGCTGTGGAGAAACTCTCTGAAGAGTTCCACCAACTTAAAGAGGATTTATCTTCCCCCCCACCTGAACAAACCAGTGGCCACCAACTAAAAGAGAATACTTTGGAGAAACTTTTTGAAGAGGTCCACCAACTTAAAGAGAATTTATGTTCCCCCCCACCTGAACGAACCAGTGGCCACCAACTAAAAGAGAATACTTTGGAGAAACTTTTTGAAGAGGTCCAGCAACTTAAAGAGAGTGTATTTTCTTCCCCACCTGTACAAACCAGCGTCTCGGCTATTAGGGGTAAACGTGCATCCGTGCAAAGAAGACAATATGGTGGGTACACACCCCGCACCACCCTGTGGTTTTACCTACGTGACCATGGAGAGGACATGAGAAAATGGGATGGAAAATCTACTGAGACCCTAGAGGCACGGGTACGTGAGTTGCAAAAGAAAACAATCGGGAGAAAGGGGTTCTCTGAAAAGTTTGCTGCTCCAACTTCTAGCAGGCAGTCTTTTAAACACAGAAATGAAGATTCTGACCAGGACTAGAGGGGCCCTGCCTCCAGCCAGGGGGAGGAAAGGGACAACCGAGTTTATTGGACTGTGTGGATTCGATGGCCTGGCACGTCTGACGCACAGAAGTATAAGGCTCTAGTAGACACCGGTGCACAATGTACTCTAATGCCATCAAGCTGTAAAGGGCCAGAGCCCATCTGTATTCATGGCGTGACAGGGGGATCCCAGCAGTTAACTGTATTGGAAGCTGAAGTGAGTCTAACCGGAAATGAGTGGCAAAAGCACTGTATTGTGACTGGCCCGGATGCTCCGTGCATCCTTGGCATAGACTATCTTAGAAGAGGATATTTCAAGGACCCAAAAGGGTTCCGCTGGGCTTTTGGCATAGCTGCCTTAGAGACAGAGGACATTAAACAGTTGTCTACCTTGCCCGGTCTCTCAGAGGACCCTTCTGTTGTGGGGTTGCTGAGGGTTGAAGAACAGCAAGTGCCAATCGCTACCACAACTGTGCACCGGCGGCAATATCGCATCAACCGAGACTCCCTGATTCCCATCCACGAGCTAATTCATCAACTGGAGAGCCAAGGAGTGATCAGCAAGACCCATTCACCTTTTAATAGTCCCATATGGCCAGTGCGAAAGTCTAATGGTGAGTGGAGACTAACAGTGGACTATCGTGGCCTGAACGAAGTCACGCCACCACTGAGTGCTGCAGTGCCGGACATGCTAGAACTCCAGTACGAACTGGAATCAAAGGCAGCCAAGTGGTATGCCACAATTGATATTGCTAATGCATTTTTCTCCATCCCTCTAGCAGCAGAGTGCAGGCCACAGTTTGCTTTCACTTGGAGGGGAGTCCAATATACTTGGAATCGGCTGCCCCAGGGGTGGAAACATAGCCCTACCATTTGCCATGGACTGATCCAGTCTGCGCTGGAGCAGGGGGAGGCTCCTGAACACCTGCAGTACATCGATGACATCATTGTGTGGGGTGACACTGCAGAGGAAGTTTTCGAGAAAGGGAAGGAAATAGTCCAAATCCTTCTGAAGGCCGGTTTTGCCATAAAACAAAATAAAGTTAAAGGACCTGCACGAGAGATCCAGTTTTTAGGAATAAAATGGCAAGATGGATGTCGTCAAATCCCAATGGATGTGATCAACAAAATAACAGCTATGTCTCCACCAACTAGCGAGAAGGAAACACAAACTTTCCTAGGTGTCGTGGGGTTTTGGAGAATGCATATTCCAAATTACAGTCTGATTGTAAACCCGCTCTACCAAGTAACTCGTAAGAAGAATGCTTTTGAATGGGGCCCTGAGCAACGACAAGCCTTTGAACAAATTAAACAGGAAATAGTTCATGCAGTAGCCCTTGGGCCAGTCCGAACAGGACCAGATGTAAAGAATGTGCTCTACACCGCAGCTGGGGAGAATGGTCCCACCTGGAGCCTCTGGCAGAAAGAACCTGGGGAAACTCGAGGTCGACCCCTGGGGTTTTGGAGTCGGGGATACAGAGGATCTGAGGCCCGCTATACTCCAACCGAAAAGGAGATATTGGCAGCATATGAGGGAGTTCGATCTGCTTCGGAAGTGGTCGGTACTGAAGCGCAGCTCCTCCTGGCACCCCGACTGCCGGTACTGGGTTGGATGTTCAGAGGAAGGGTCCCCTCTACACATCATGCAACTGATGCTACATGGAGCAAGTGGGTTGCACTGATTACTCAGCGGGCTCGAATAGGAAACCCCAGTCGCCCAGGAATCCTGGAAGTGATTATGGACTGGCCAGAAGGCAAGTACTTTGGGATATCGTCAGAGGAGGAGGTGGTCCGTGCTGAAGAAGCCCCACTGTACAACAAGCTACCAGAAAATGAGAAGAAATATGCCCTGTTCACTGATGGGTCCTGTCGTATTGTGGGAAAGCATCAGAGATGGAAAGCTGCTGTATGGAGTCCTACATGACGAGTTGCAGAAGCTGCTGAGGGAGAAGGTGAATCGAGTCAGTTTCCAGAAGTGAAAGCTGTTCAGCTGGCCTTAGATATTGCTGAACGAGAAAAGTGGCCAGTTCTCTATCTCTATACTGATTCATGGATGGTAGCAAATGCCCTGTGGGGGTGGTTACAGCAATGGAAGCAGAACAACTGGGAACGCCGGGGCAAACCCATCTGGGCTGCTGCATTGTGGCAAGATATTGCTGCCCGGGTAGAGAACCTGGTTGTAAAGGTACGCCATGTAGATGCTCATGTGCCCAAGAATCGGGCTACTGAAGAACATCAAAACAACCAGCAGGTGGATCAGGCTGCTAAGATTGAAGTGGCTCAGGTGGACCTGGACTGGCAACATAAAGGTGAATTATTTATAGCACGGCGGGCCCATGACACCTCAGGCCATCAAGGTAGAGATGCAACATACAGATGGGCTCGTGACCGAGGGGTGGACCTGACCATGGACACTATAGCACAGGTTATTCATGATTGTGAAACTTGTGCTGCAATTAAACAAGCCAAACGGTCAAAGCCTCTCTGGTATGGAGGACGATGGCTGAAATACAAATATGGAGAGGCCTGGCAGATTGATTACATCACACTCCCCCAAACCCGCAACGGCAAGCGCCACGTACTTACAATGGTGGAAGCAACCACCGGATGGCTGGAAACATATCCTGTGCCCCATGCCACCGCCCGGAACACTATCCTGGACCTTGAAAAGCAAGTCCTATGGCAACATGGCACCCCAGAAAGAATTGAGTCAGACAATGGGACTCATTTCCGAAACAACCTTATAGACACTTGGGCCAAAGAACATGGTGTTGAGTGGGTGTATCACATCCCTTATCATGCACCAGCCTCCGGGAAAGTTGAACGATACAATGGACTGTTAAAGACTACACTGAAAGCAATGGGTGCTGGGACATTCAAAAATTGGGAAACACATTTGGCAAAGGTCACCTGGTTAGTCAATACTGGGGGATCTGCCAACCGAGCTGGACCTGCCCAATCAAACCTGTTACGCACTGTAGAAGGGGATAAAGTTCCTGTAGTGCACGTAAGAAACATGCTGGGCAAGACAGTCTGGGCTACTCCCGCCTCAGGAAAAGGCAAGCCCATTCATGGGATTGCTTTTGCTCAGGGACCTGGATGCACTTGGTGGGTAATGCAAGAGAATGGGGAGGTCCGGTGTGTACCTCAAGGGGACCTAATACTGGGTGAGAATAGCCCATGAGTTGAATTGTAGTATGCTAATTATCATATAACACTGTATGTCATCACTACCATGGTTGCTATATATCATAGATGAAAATGGTGATTAATTAGAAGGTATTGGAAAGAGTGTAACCTGAGCATGACATAAATGGTATGGAATAAGGGGTGGATATCTGTCCTGGTTTCAGTTAGGACAGAGTTAATTTTCCTCCTAGTAGCTGGCAGGGTGCTATGTTTTGGATTAGAATGAGAAGAGCGCTGATAACATGCTGATGTTTTAATTGTTGTAGAGCAGTGCTTACACCAAACCAAGGACTTTTCAGCCTCTCTCTGTCCTGCTAGCGAGCAGGCTAGGGATGCAGCAGGAGCTGGGAGGGGACAGACCCAGGACAGCTGACCCAAACTGGCCAAAGGGGTATTCCATACCATCTGACGTCATGCTGAACAATATATAGGGGTGGCTAGCCGGGGTGGAGGGGGGGCCGGCTGCTCAGGGATAGGCTGGGCATCGGTCAACGGGTGGTGAGCAATTGCATTGTGCATCACTTATTTCGTACACATTATTACTATTAATACTATTATTATTATTATTATTGTTGTTATTCTTTTCCCTGTCTTAATAAACTGTCTTTATCTCAACTCACAGGCTTCACTTTCCCGTTTCTCTCCCCCATCCCGGAGAGGGAGGGGGGAGGGTGAGCGAACGGCTGTGTGATGTTTGACTGCCAGCCGGGCTAAACCACAACACCACATTATAAATTAAATTTGCCTAGATATCTTCTCAGTTTAATGTTGAAAAAGTTTCAACATTCACAAAATAAATAAATAAATAAATAAATAAATGTTGAAGTACTTAGAAACGAATTTTTGTATTGTTATAAAGGAAGGGTGAATAGAGTGCTTAACACTTGTTTCAGTTTACAGGTCGATTTTAATTTTTTGTTAGGGATTACAGAGAAATCTGTCAATAAGACAGTGGTACAGAAAACACCTGAAGGCAGTGGAAAAGGAGCTCTTACTATTTAATGTAAAAGTCCCCATGTAAATTATAATGTTGAAAGACAAACTTATACATAGTGCAAACAGACCATCTGTTTTTTCCATGCTCTTAGAGGCATCAGACCTCTGACTGAATCAAATACCTGATTTTTAGATGTCTTAAAGTAACAGAAAAGATAATTCAGGTAGCACAACTGCTACATAAGATCAGACATCTGCAAAAGTCTTTCCTCAACAAACAAACAAACAAAAAACAGTGCCAACAGAAGTATTTAGACTTAATATAACTTGGTAATGCTTTGCACTTTACTCTAAAATCACCTTTACTGAGGCAGCTACCATGAGACATTTCTGGTGCACACACATTGACAGGACCGGTTACTTGGCAGGTAGTTGTGTTCCTCTGCACCCTCTGGGTTTTAAGGGGAGCCACTTCTGAGTACAGACTGAAACCTCTCACCACCACTAAGCACACCGTCACTCACAGCCCCTTTGTGTGCCCCCAGCAAAAGGACAGAGTAGTAGTATTCACTCCTAAGTTCCTTTTAGTAATTGCTCCAAAGTAAATTAACTGCAGTGCACACTCCTAGATTTCTTAAACAAATTAGGCATTTAATATCAGTTGGCGCTCCAAGAAAGGAACTGTACAGAGAGTAAAAATGGGATTAAATCAGAGTTTATTATGGTTTATTTTACTAGTTGTGCATAGATCCTTTTCATTTTTGTTATACCTCAAGAACAGAAAGATCTAATCTACTATTCAAGTACATTGGTATGTTAGTTAGGGAATGCTTACAAGGGCAGTAACAATAAAAATGCAATTGTGTTGCAATTATGTTACCATTATTTTAGAGAGATAACAGTAGAAGGAACTATCTGAAAATGCAAAGTGTGATACAAACTTCAGAAGGTGGTCATTTTGGGAAGGGTGATACTAATGGAGATCCCTAGCAAGATAATGTAAAAATCTTGAGCAGGGTAACTGAGCACTCAGAGGAAGTATAAGCTGTAAATGGTTTATGAAGCACTAGTTGTACAAGAAAAATCTTGATAGCTTTCTGGTCAAAAGTTAAGAATTTTAGAGGAATCCAATCCATACAATATAACATGACATTTTAAACCAGAAATATATTGAAATGCGTATTTCTTATATTTCTTAATAAAAGGTTATAAAACCTTTTAAGTAAATACCCATAATGTGATCACACAGTTATTTGAATACTGATAGTTATTCTTTCTTTGAAAAGTTTGAGAATTGCTGATGAAAACTATATTGAAGTACATTTTCTTCCCAGATTCAAATTTCACTTGTATCATCTCATGAAGATAATATAAATTTCCTTCAAGTATGGTTCTATTCTATGTGAGAAATAACATTCTTTAAAATTAATTATTATTAACATTGTATTTGAGGTCATTATCCAATTGGCCTAATTCCAACTGTCTATTTTTCTGCAAATAGCCTTAATGTAACTTTTTCTTCCTAATCAAATGAAACACCCCTTTCTTAAAACATTAGAATATGTCATCTCTTTCAAAAAGTGGGGAAAATGGAGTCGGGAACTTAAAGACAATATATGAAGGATATGCATAAATATAGTATTTTAAAAGACCTCGGAAAGAGATATAGTACAAATTATTAAAGTGAACTTACAATTTATATCTGAAGATTCACGGTGATACACTTCCTAGCAAGTGATACAGCTACCAAGTAACAGAACTACAGTCTTTGATATGCTACATGAATCAAGCCATTACCAAAGAAACAAACATAATATGATGTTTATTGTACTTTCTTTAAGAAACCTAAGTGTTTGCTTTAAAAAGAAAAAATATCAAATTTGGCAACGTATTATTAGATCTGTACTGTAAAAGGATATTTTTCTCCATTTCCTTGACTCTCAAAATCATTCTGTCTTCAGTGTATATGAAATTATATTCATATAAATGAAGACTAGTGAGTTGCATGGACAGGGAAAATGCAACAAATTAAACACAATATGAGATTTCTAAAAGTGCTTATGGAATATTAAGAAATAGAAAACATTTTTATTCAAGCAAAGAGCACAGTAATATCCAGTTAAACTGAATTTGTTTGCGTGATTCTTTTAATCACTAGAATGCCACTAGAAAAAAAAAAATGCTCTGGTTCTAATATTGTTACTTATACATCAAAACAATCTAATCCATAAATAAAACTAATTATTTAACAGGAAATAATAACAGTATATTTTTCTTAGCCTTCATAAAGATTTATTCCATTAAAATGTAGCACAGATGCTTTTCATCTCTGTTATTTTATACGTTTTAGGTGATGTATGTTATTACTGTTTGATATCAGTGGCAGCCTGAAATCATCCTCTACTCTTCTGAGTATCATAGGAGCTTGTAGGGTATGAAGAACTGTAAAACTCTCATGAGGTATCATCAAATTAGTAAAATCTGTGAAAGGTATAGCATTGTCTTCAGGTGGTAATTTAAAACATGAAAGTGAAAACCATGAACACTTGAGCATTTATTCACGTGAATTTGAGCTAGAAGATGACGGTTTGCTTGGTTTTAACGTAGGTTAGTCAAACGAGAGTGGGATATGCCTAGCAGAATTCAATTTGTAGTCTACCCCCCCTCTGATGGACTTCCCTTGAGCATATTCTGCTAACCAGCTGTTTGCTATCTGAATCTGTTGCTTGCCAAGTTGCCTAAAGACCACTGAGTTTGTGAGTCAATCTCAATGAGGCCAAAACATAAATATAAACCAACCTCTTTGAAGGTAATTTTAATGACATATATTCTTATTTTTTGAAGTGTGTGACTGATACTTGTCATTGGTATTCAAATTATGCAGTCGGTAATAGCAGGAATTTTCCTCCTCTAAGAAGCTTTTGAATTCCTTGCATTAAAAGTGGTGGTTTAGTTGGAGGAAGTTGGGGGAGGATATTAAGAGATTACATCTGAGCCACCTACTGGATTATGGTGAACCTATACTAATTATGTTGATAGAAGGAAAAAAAAAAAAGTGTGTGTATAGTTGCCCCTCACTGTTACTTGTAAAATAAACCGGTTTGATAGAAGGCCCACAGACTCATATAAACTATCAGACCACAATACTAGGAACCTTTAACAATTTCACTAACACTCAGTATAATCATTTTAACAGGTAATTTGTGCTGGGATTAAAGAGATCCAGTCTGGCCAGTGAAGCTGAACAGATGATAGATCAGTAACAAATGAGAAAGCATGAACATTTTCCATGTTGTTTGAGGAGCTGTTAAAAATATATTAATAAAAGAGGTATTACATTAACTCATCCCCTATGAGGGAATTTGCACTGGTACAGATAATACATACTAATGTTAAGCCATCATAAAACTGTAAAAAAAATCAATTACAATCTGTAACAGAAAATGCTTTAATGTGACAAAAATGTCATCTGCAGACAGTTATTTAGCCAGTCTGCCTGGGAAGATATTGCCAACAACTATTAAAGAAATATAAACAAAGAGTATGTGAAAAATACACCATTGCTTTGCAAATTTATTGAGAGCAATCAAAATTAAGATTCCAGTTCTTTTAGATTGCATTAGTTAGGGCATCTTTAAAGGTTTCTTGTTTCAGATTGTTGAACTGATTTAAACAAGTATAGTCCCAGTCCCCAGGGATTTTTATTTATTTTTTTTTTTAAGTACTAATGGGACAATCCCTTTTATCAGCCTTGGGTGTTTCTATCCCATTCTGCATGGTTGAAGCCACACTATAACTGTGGATTAATCTGTTGTGCTTTGGAATCATAATTACATATTGACAAGTAAAACTGTGAGACCTAAATAAAGGGGATTTGAGCTATTTTCTGAGCATTCTCATGGGGCAAACCTAAAGGGGCATCAGTTATTTTGCCACAGGCTAACTCTTTTCAATTTTCCTTTCTTGAGTGGCATTAAGTACTTGGAGAAAAAGAACTATAGAAATTAAAAGAATATATAAAAATGCAAGGCAAATGTAACATGGTTATCAGAAAGACTTACTACATGTAATTAAAATAAAAATAGATATTCTTTATTAGGAAAATATTCAATGAAAAGCACTTCATTACTACAAAGTCTCCTTTTGCTTCTTAATTATTTTTCTTTGTTCAGGTTTTTCTCATCTTAGATAGCTTTGATTACGTTTCTAAAAACTTACCCAAAATGTCAGAGAAAGATCTAATTTACGGAACGGTACTACTGCTAAATTATTAGTCAGAGTGTTTTCAAATCATTCACTAGTTGATAAAACAGAGTTAACGAAAAACATATAGAGAAGAAAGGAATCATTCAAAGATGTATTTCTTATAAGCTTACATAAGACGGCAAAATTCTAATTTGAATTACATTTAAATATATAAAGCACATGTTCAGGAACAACTAAACCATTCCCTCTTGACATACTGTAAAATCACTCTTTAGGAAAAAAAAATTATATTTAAAAATGATGCATATCCTCCCTATTTTCGTATCCCATTTAGTCTTTACCCATATTTTTGGTTAACTTTCAAGAACATGGCTATACAGAAGTAATAAATGCCAACTATGTTACGTCTAGCATTTGCATCCTTCAAAAAATCTTTCTACCAATCTTTTGGCTTAAATTGATAACCAAAATTCAAAGCAAAATATCAAGTCAAAAAGATTCAACAAAATGAAATCAAACAGAAAAAAATACACATACAAATAAGTACTTGCAAAATTAAAAAATATATATATTTATAAAGAAAAAGAAAACTTTAATGGAAACTTGCTGTTACTTGAAGAACATGAAGAAGGACTGGAAAATTTGCATCTAATCATACAAATAACATAAAAGCACATAATTATGCATGCTTGCATCATTTGTTCTTAAATATTTGATCTTCTGCAACTAAGTCTCACTAAGAAACAAACACTGTAAGCACTGTTGGGATTCGTTTCACTGAACTTGTATTAAATTTATTTTACAATCATAAAAGTATATTGCCCATGGTATGAAAACTCAATGCGACTACTTTTTTTAAGGTTAACTTTCATTTTTGCTTGAAGGTTAGGGTTTGCAAATATAGGAATATATATCATCCTTCTATACAAGTTTCATTGAGTTGGGGTCCCTAGTCTCTCTCAATGGAACATGTGAAGTGCAGTGTGTCATAGCTCAAGTCTGCATTTTGATTACTTGTAAAGCTCCATAGCAACTGAAATAGAAGCAGCCTGTTCTAGCAATAGGAGATTGCTTTCATATTTTACTAAGACTGGGTGTTCCACTTGAGTTGTAGAGTAGTGGGTGATTTACTGTTAAAAAAAAAAAAAAAGAGTACTTTTTACAGAGTCAGAGTTTTGGCTCTTTAAAAACATATATATAATTTTCAGTAACTTTTGCTGATGCTCAGTAAGGTATCAGTTTAGGGGCAAACCATCAAAAGATTATATGATTATATATCAAATGAATAAGCTTTAGGGATTTGATTTAATTAAATGGAGAAGAACAAGCATGAAACTAAACTAGAGAAAAGTGACATAAAAATCAAAACAAACAAACAAACCAAAGAGGAGCAGAATGATACAATTATAAGGTGATGGCTTAATAATTTTGACCTTTCCCAAGGGAAGGTATGCAAAATCAAGCAAATGAATGAAAACCTAAAAGTTTCCCATATGAAATTTTTATCAAATTGTTCATTAATGAAATTGCAGTTTGATGACTTACACTCTTTTCTCCTCCCTCCAACTATAAATAACCAAAAAAGGGTGTTGGATGATTTCAAATTCTACTGCTGATCTCTTTGGCAGGTTTCTACGCTGACTGCAAAGGATTCTTTTTTTCCTAGAAAATATGCTTACAGAGGGAATAGTGAACATCCACAGTCTTTTTCATCCTCACCAGTGCTCTTCAGTGTAGTGAAGCCCACAGGGGAGTATGATGTGGCTAGAACTGAAATAGTTGAAGTAGCCAAGAAGGCAGTGCAATTCCGTATATCCAAACTGTTTTGCATTTGGCCACCTAACAAGTGATTGTCTGCCTGCAGACAGAAAAGTGGAAGGAACAATCATTCCCCCGGGAGGCAGTACCCAAACGCCACGCACACAGGATACCCGGTCTATGCCTTATGAACAGTTGTATGCCTCCAAGTGACAGCTACATAAGCGTGTTTTAAAGCTGTACACTGTTTTGTAATTTTCTGCCTACTGAGGTCTTGGTTCTCATTTTCTGTTCTGAACCCTATCTCTTCAGTTTGTATCTTTGATTTGTGCAATTTTACACTTAGTTCCTATCTCTAGCTAGTTCATACAGGTTCTAAGGTGTACTTTTCCATACTTCTTAGTCCAGATTCTCCTGGTTACGTGAACTCTGAAATTATTTGATTTTGCTTTGTCCCTTTGGATTGGTGTATATGTATTCTCTTATACATATGTGGACTCTATGGCCTAGTGTAATCATGGTTTTAAAGTAATCATAGTACTCATTATGGTTTGGGTTTCTTCTTTCTACTGATTATTTCCATCATGTTTACTTTATCACTCTCCCTCATGCACCAAACCTGTCTACAGGCTGAATTCAGCCCAAGACTAATACTAAGCTTGGTCAGCCATATGTCATAAGACTGGAACTGCTGCCAATGGGTTGCCCCATTTATGATCCAAGTAGATACACTACATAAAGCCTTTTCTACAATTGCTGCATCTTCTCTGCACTCAGGGAAGATTGCACTGGTTCTCCTCAACTTATTAGTTGGTTGAAAGCATTTGTACTCTGCTACATATTGCTAGTTCCTTCTATTACTCTTCCTCTCTACTTTGCTTTCCAGATTTTCACACATAGTGAAAACCATTAATTCAGGAAAATACTCCAGGAGCAGGAAAAGGATAGCCTGATACTTTTCTTAAATCTTATATTTTGTATAAAAGATAATATGATATGATATGATATGATATGATATGATATAAATATATATCATATAATAATATTATATTATTATATAAGATTATATATAACTGTACAGATATAATGTATCAAATGGTCTTTTTAGCACAGAATGGAGTGACAGTTTCTTGTGGTAGGACAAGACTCCAGGATCCTACCTCTTTCAGGGAAATCTTTCAATACTTATCTCTCTTGGGTGATGCTCCATTTAATAGGCTATTAAGGAAAATAAAACATTTCTAATTTTCTTTTCCCAGAATTATTAATGCCTCAGCTACTTACTCAGGTCCACAGAAGCTACTTAAATTTATTTTTAGAACTGGATTTTTAATTGTGAATTGCAGCATCACTTTAGAAATTTAATCTGAATCACAAATGGACAGTTAAGTCTAGTGATGTATCAAATCTTTGTTCTGACCATTTCTAATTCCTGATCTTAGACATTCTTTTTGTCAGCATGGTGAATGCTTGAATACTGTTCTTTGGTAGTTGAAGCTACATACTAAGGAGACTAATTTTCTAAATTTTCAGCTTCCAGCAATCAAGTGTATCCCTCAGCTGTTGCCTAACTCCTCAGCAGGGCATTTGCTGTATTAACTAATGGTTAGCCACATAAAGGACTTTATAATATACAAGACAAGTGAAAGTAAGTGAACTATGGAACAATCCAGCTGGTGTCTACATCAAAACCTGGGAAAACCATGCTGTAAATGGCATGATCAGGTACCTTCTCATCAAATATAGCTGCCTAAATTCTCCGTTTATTTATTTATTTATTTATTGTTAATTTATTCCTAAAAAGGTTTCTAAACATAACCATTCAGAAAGATGTGGTGTCTGATTCTTGTAAACCTCCTATGGCATGAGCTATGCCTTAAACTGTTCACAAGAGTAACAACTTTTATTCAGAATGTGAATCATGAAGTTTTAAATTTTCATTAAGCCATTAATGAGCATGTCCAACTGCAGAGAACTTCAATACAAGCTGCACTACTGTAAATTAGGACAAAATGTATTCCTTAAATAGTTAATTGCAAGTCATATCGATAATAAATACTGTAATTTAAAGTTTGCTTTACAGCTATTAGTAGTCAATCAATATCATGCTTCCTTGGAAGAAAAAGATATTATGTTATTATTAATAACATATTGATATTGCTATTCTTTACATTCAGTGATCAGTTTAACAAAATCCATAAGAGGCAATGGACTCAACTGGTCTTACTAGACATTTTTATTCAAACTCTGAAAATACAAAGTAAAAATCTCTGTTGCTGATACAGAGATGCTGTAATAGGGACAATTTATTCTAGGTTCAATGTAAACTTTTGACTGAAGCACAAAGCTTCTATAGTATTTTAGCATGCAAATCTATGGCTTCAAATTAGGCAGAAATAATTTTGAGTGATGGCTCCTCTTAACATCAGGGGAGTGCTTACCTCCCTTACTTTACTTTCTACATGGCAGGCCTCCAAAACTCCTACTGTTAAATCTGAATTAAGTAACCTTAATATGTATAATATTTAACATTTTCAGAAGTTATGCATTAAATCTGTAGCCTAAAATTTCTAGTTAAGGAATGAATCCAGCACTTCAGGGCTTTACATACATTTCTTTAATTCCCCTTGCCAAGTGGATGTTTAAGTGCAAACTGTATAAAAGTTCACATCACCTGGATCTGTTCCTGCAAGATTAGTGGAATAACATCTCAGTCTGAAAATGGTCTTTTTCTTCCACAGCTTTTTAGTCTCTACTCTAAGGCTTGTATTAAATATGAAATAGGAATAATGAGTTTAATTTTTAAAGACATTAAATACCTTGAACAAGCTGGTTAAGAATTGTAGAGCGACTTTGTCACCAAAAAAAGAGCTTAGTAAATCCAGTAATATAATACATTAGTTTTCTGTATGCATGATTATATATATTTGCTTTGTTATCAGTTTCTTAGAACATACGCATTCCTTGAAATTGAATTTCTTCTGAACAATGTTGGATAATAAGTGAATGAATTAAGTCCTGTCTATTATGCCCTGTCCCTGGAAGTGTTCAAGGCCATGTTGGATGGGTCTTTTACCAACTTGGTCTAGTGGGAGGTGTCCCTGCCCATGGCAGGGCAGCTGGAATTAGATGATCTTTAAGGTCCCTTCTAATGCAAAACACTCTACGGTTCTATTCTATAATTCTGTTGATATCTCTTTTTTTGTTGTTGTTGAATGGTGTTAACATTTTAGGGAAGAAGGAAGGAAGGAAGGAAGGAAGGAAGGAAGGAAGGAAGGAAGGAAGGAAGGAAGGAGAGGGGACTGGACAAAAAAAGAGGGAAAGAGGGAGAAAGAGAACAAGAGAAGGGGGGGAAGAAGCGGAAAGGGAAAGGGAAAGGGAAAGGGAAAGGGAAAGGGAAAGGGAAAGGGAAAGGGAAAGGGAAAGGGAAAGGGAAAGGGAAAGGGAAAGGGAAAGGGAAAGGGAAAGGGAAAGGGAAAGGGAAAGGGAAAGAAAGAGAAAGAGAAAGAGAAAGAAAGAAAGAGAAAGAGAGAGAGAGAGAGAAAGAGAAAGAGAAAGAGAGAAAGAGAAAGAGAAAGAGAAAGAGAAAGAGAAAGAGAAAGAGAAAGAGAAAGAGAAAGAGAAAGAGAAAGAGAAAGAGAAAGAGAAAGAGAAAGAGAAAGAGAAAGAGAAAGAGAAAGAGGGGGGAGAGAATTCCTGGTATATACTTATATAAGTATTCACAAGGTAAATGGCAATCTCAGAATCACTCTCTAAAACTGTACACATAAAGAAATGCTCTAAAGAAAATGTTATTTGTACAAGTAGGCCAAAGACAAAAAAATAGGAAGAGCTTTTTAGTCTGCTTTAAATCAAAACTGATGGAGAAGGGTAGACAAAAGCAAAGTGGACTGATGAAACATGCAATCCCATGGGTCATTTTAAAGGATTCATACTCATAAGAATACCATATAAGGAATCACAGCTGCATTTTAATAGGGTCCAGAATAAGGATGATGAAATAAATAAAAAATAAATAAAATAAAATAAAATAAAATAAAATAAAATAAAATAAAATAAAATAAAATAAAATAAAATAAAGAAAGAAATCCTAGTGTACAGTAACAGCAAGATGAGTAAGATCTGGTAATCTGTGGGCTGCATGGCTGTTAATGACAGTTCAAAGGAAACTGAAAGGTCACATGTCAACTCTCTTACAAATATCCAAGCTTTGACTGTAGTAGCTGCAAGGATATTTATGAGATAACATAGGAAGTGGAGAAGACCTAGAAGAGAGTTTCTGTATTAAACTGACGTTCACTCTATGAGCAAAATGTTAAGTTCCTCCCACTACAATTTATTGTGCCCTTCTACTGTACAGTAAAAGATAAACTTAAAATGGCATTTCACTATTTATTCTCAAATAGGATTACGACATAGATCACACTACCTGCTATTCTCTGTAAGCAATACCTAAGGCAAACTTGGAAAGCAAAATACTTTTGATGCTGAAGACTATCTTAATACCCATTTTCCATGTAACTGCTGTCATCCCAACAACATATTTCCAACTGTGAGAACACAGATAGCTTCCTGCAGAGCTTCTAATCTCAGGGCCCTTTTGCAGAGCAGCCAGGAGGATGTGCTAGTGTAATGAGAAAGCTGGTAACTACTGCCTAGAGATATAACACTTCGTGTCTGCTCACTTCTCAAGCTCTGTTGGCTTGAAACAGGGATCCTAGTTTGTCTGCTTGGCTCCTAAATCTTTCCTTCCCTAGACAGCAACACATTATTCTCACACCAGATAGCTTAACTTACTGGCTGCTTACAGAACCCCTGAGATCTCTTTTAATTATATACAAAACTAACACACAAGTTCCATAACATACTTTCAAGTCAGTCAAGACTGCTAAATACTTGGATTTGAAGTGAACGTGATTATTTTTGGATTAAATTGGTACTTACATTTACACTGCAAGTAAACAAGAAATATATCAAAAATCAAGGCTGACTAGTATGTAAAAAGTTGCACAATGGACTTTAGAGTCCCAGATTTCCTTCATTTAAAAGACAACATAGGGTTATTTTGGGGAAAAGACTCTGAAGTACGTAAAGAAAGGACACTATTTCAGTACTTCCCCCCACACACCCCCAATAAGTTTAAAAAAATCTTCTTTTGCTTGACATAATTTCCCTGTGGCATTGTGCCACCTGCACATAGCCATCCATAACTCTTCTCCTGCTTGAAACAATCTTCAACATGCCACTCTCGTTAATGACTGAGATACCCCCTGATGGTGCTTAACATTTAATAGCACTAGAGCTCCACGTTTGCCCAAACAACCTTTTCCATTTACCTTACCTCAAAGGCGTTCTAATTTTTCTTCGGAGACAGAAATCCTTTAAGCCCATTGTATCCTTAGGCTACAAATTTACTGAGATTTAGGTTTCCAATAAGAGCACCGAGATGAATGCCACCTTCTCATTTATGAATCAATTTTTGCCCATCGGCTTTTCAGTGTTATTACTTTTTATTTTATTTTACACTCAAAGGGGAGAACCTTAGGAATACATACATAGAAACACACACACAATATTTGGGGAAAAAAATAAAGAGGACGTACTTGAAATCAGAACTGAATAAAGCATATAGCATGTTCTCCTCAACATATCCTTAATATCTCACATAACGTAGTCACAGATAAAACATCTTTCTCATCTTAAAGACTCTTATTTTGATCAACACATACCACAAAGGAAAGCATGCTGTTTCTTAGCATCATGAGTTTTTTTTTTTTTTTTTTTTTGTATAATTCATAATTCTTGTGAGTGGTTAAAGAAACACTTTTTCATGCACCACAATTCAGCTGACACTCTCATCCATCTCCATGTTTCCGATCTCAATGCAGACAACATTGTACTTTTCAAAATTCTGTAAAGAAGGAATAGCACATGAAAAAAAAAATTATTTGCCTGAACTACAAATCCAGTGCTCATCCTTTTCAGCTAAATTTCAAACAGATCAAGTGATAAACTAAATGGTTTAGAAAGCTTGGGTAAAGAACCATAATTTTCAAATTACTGACTTCCAAATTCTGCTTTATTTCATTTTAATCATGTTTTGACAGAAATGAATATTGAACTTCACGTAAAGCCTAACAGACTAAATAGTTCTAATCAGAGAATTACATGGTCATGGCCATGTATCAGATCTAGATAAACTAAAATCCAATTTTAACTGCTTCCTGGGAGTCACATACTATCCTTGCAGTATGGCTCAGAATTCATCCCATTTGAGGAACACCATAAAGATCAAAAGATGGAATCGATCTTCTGTCTAAAGTTAAACTGCCGCAGCAGAACTCTCCTTCATTGAAGAAACACCCTGTGTGAAAACAGAACTGCCATACTACCAGGTAACGTTTGCAAAATCCTAATGGCATGAGAAGATTAGAATTTTAACTACAATTACAACAGTTGTAATCATGCTTTTAGTTACATAATTAGATCATAAGAATTTTTTACTATTTTTTTTTTAAAGGAATAGGTTCAGCAAATTATCTCAAGAGTCCATAATCTACCTAGAAAACTCAAACAACTGAGCTGAATCTTTCTGAAGTGTAGCATTTGGGAATTTACCTGTAAAGATTTTTCTGGACAGACAGAAAACTTTCAGGTTAGCTCAACCATAGTAATAATAAAAATATTGACACTGAGTTCAATGTTGTCTACATACATGCCTAAAGGGTACTGCTGATCAGTGGGTGACTAGGTCCCAAGAGACTATGTAAAAACAGAGACACTGACCCGTAGGGTGTACTATAACATAATGAGTCAAGATTGTTTAACTCCACAAAGCAGACTGCTCCATTTATTTTACTCCTTTCTTTTTTTTTTTTTTTTTTTCCCATGTCCTTATTCTGCTAATGTATTTTACATCTGGATTTCCAGTTGTACAGACGGAAGGTGGAAGTGATGTAAGCAATTGTAGTTCTACTCTCCTAAATATGCCTTGTACTCAGATGAGGAGAAAAAAAAAAAAAAAAAAGGGGTAAATACCAAACAAAACCAAAATAAAACAAACAAAAAACCCTCTCAAGACTGCTGTTGCTTGCATTTGGAGAGTAGGTCTTGCATAGCAAACATCAGGAAAAGCCATTTTCAAAGGTTATCTGAACTCATGTTAAATAGTTGCCTATTCAACCAAGCGAAAAATAGATCCAAAGGATGAAATAATAAAACACCAGGGACAAAAGATCCACACACTATTTAGCAGAGAATGAGGCTCTCCATAATGGAAACATAAGCAGAGTCTCTTACAGTACTTTCAAAAAAAGGATTGCAAGCAAAGTCTTGTGAAACATTAACGTATTCTGTGACAGCTGTTTACAGTTTTTCCTTTTAAGCTGTTCACAGTTGTATGTCAGGGCAGTAATTTTAAGAAAAAATAAAGATCTGAAGACTTTTCCAGATTCAGGCATGCAATAAACATATACGCACCTGGAAATAAATTATAGTGGTATTGCTGGGTTTAAAAAAAAAAATAGTTTTGTGTAGTGTGAATGATTCTAGCCCTTGAATTTTCTAAAATGTATTTTTCAGGTTTAGATATGCATTATTTAACATTCAGAATTAATTTCCATATTTACTGGATAAGTCATTAAGAATGGCAATGTATTACAGATGAGAGGGGAAGGAAGAGTGGAGAACGCGGTACAAAGCATCTGAAGCGTTTCCTGCACTGCTTTAAAAAATAAAAAATAAAAATAATAATGATAATAAATAAATGTTTCTTGTTTTGCTGAAGCAAGAAAGTGAGATTTTTACAAAAACGTTTTTCAGATTATGCAGACACCCATCCAAAAAGTTACATTATTATGTATTTTCAATATCTTTAGGTGCCCTTATCTTAATTTTGGTTTATGATGGTAATGAAGGACTTCTATTTTTATTTGAAGTTGGTGGTTTTTTGTAACAACTAAAAGGAAAAAGTTTCCTTTAAAAAATTAACACAGATATTGCTAAGCACTGTTGTTATACTCTGACTGTGTAAACTAGTCTCCAAACAATCTCTGAGAGGCAGTATAAATGAGGTGAATGGTAGATAGCACATCATAGGTCACTTGGAAGCTGTAAGAGCTTCTATTGAGCAACCCAGATTGGCAAATGTGACGATTTTTCTTCCCAGTCTCCCTTTTACTCATATGGAAAGCAAAGCCCTGTACTGTTGAAGTGGTTTATTTGAATGGTATGGTTACATCCTTTGTAAGAAGACATGCTGAAATGGCAGATTGACATAGCCTCTCTATAGCTTCTTCACATAAGAAAACAGGAAAACAAACTGTGTTTAATATATTCTAGTTTCTTGCAGCTACCTCTTCTCACTGACCCCAATACAGGTGAGACACAAATTATCTCTGGCTTTATGCCTCCAGCAATGTTCTCATATGTCACTAAGGAAGCTTACCTTCCTAGATAGGAAACACTTATAGAATAATACAGCTCTTTTAAGAGAAAGCTTGCTGTTCTGCACAGAAAGATTTTGCTGAGGAAGCAACAGCTTGAACAAAATTTGGGTGGCAGCAGGGGGAGAAAAGTAGATCTTTCAGCATAGTTCCTTTTCTGAAAATTTATACTCATGGGAATAACCTTAGTGACATGGTTGGATCCTTGTCTGAAACACAAATATATATACATTCCAAACATTATTTTCTCAGAAGTTCATTATGTAAAATTAAGAAGAGTTTTGACATCCTTTGCCAAAACCCCTCACATATATCTGTATGACAATGCCACAGAGTTAGTACCTGACAAATTTCTCTTACATGCATCAGTAGGGACTAGATAGATAAAGCATCCTCAGGCAGTTATAATGGAAACCAAGACAGCAGAAAGAATTAAAAGAATATAGGATAGTTTGAAAACTGGACATTGTTTTAACCTCACTGCTAACTTCACTGGTAAGGACTAGTATTTATTGAATAATATTTTTCTCAAAACTCTGAGGCTATTTTCTTAGGCAACAGTTTTTAAATAATAATTACCACTTGTGATGGGTTGACCTTGGCAGGCTGCCAGTCCCCACCATGTTTCTCTCTCACTCCCCCTCCTCAATAGGACAGGGGAGGCAGTAAGATGGAAAAGCTCATTGGCCAATGAGATCACTTACCATTTACCGTCACACACTAAATAGACTAAACTTTGAGTAAATTAATTTATTGCCAGTTAAAAAAACACAGTAAGATGGTGAGAAAGAAAAAAATAATAATTCTAAAAATCTTTTCTCCCATGTCCCTTTCTTCCCAAGATCAACTTGTCCTTCATTCCTGACTCTGTCTCCTCCCACCTCAGCCCTGTGGCACAGCACAATGGGGAATGAGTGCCACAGCTGATCCATAACAGCTTCATTCTGCTTCTCCTTCCTCCTCACACTT
Source organism: Cygnus olor (assembly GCF_009769625.2). Taxonomy (NCBI): domain Eukaryota; kingdom Metazoa; phylum Chordata; class Aves; order Anseriformes; family Anatidae; genus Cygnus; species Cygnus olor. The sequence goes on along the minus strand of NC_049169.1, from coordinate 170,044,207 downwards.
TTTCGCAGTTCTAGCATGGGTCCCGTGAAGAGGACCCATGATGTCAGCTAGAGCTCTCTCCATGTTCCTTCAGGGTACATTCACCTGTTCTAGCATGGGGTCCTCTGTGCGCTGCAGTGTGGATGGAGAATACCTGCTCCAGCGTGATCATCTCCACAGGCTACAGGGAAATTACCTACTCCAATGTGGTATCGTCCACAGGCTGCAGGGGAATCTCTACCCTTACATGCCTGGAGCACCTCCTGCCCTTCACTGACCTTGGTGTTCACACCCTTGTTTCTCACACTTATTTCTTTACTACTTACACTGCTGTGGAGCATTTTGCCCTTTCATAAATACATCTTGGCTGCTGGGCCTGGGCCAGAGGCCTAATCCTGCCATGCAGTGGGGCCGTTGGTGCTGGCTGGAACCAGCCATGTCCAGCATGGGGCAGCCCTGGACTCTCCTCACAGAGGAGCCCTGCAGAACCTCACTGTCAGCACCTGGACACCTGTACCCAATACAGCAGTGTATAATTCTGGAAAACATATCCAACCATTATTATTATTTATTATTATTATTATTATTATTATTAATTATTATTATTATTATTTTAAGGAGAGAAAATATTATGTGAAAGCGGCTGGAAAATAACAATATTTAGCAAACTGAAAATATACGCACATGTTTAATAGTGTAGAGGCAGGCTGAGTGAAGAGATAGAGACTTTCTATGTAGTTGTAGAGAAGTTTTCATATATTGTTCTGATTTACAGTCAAGATTAAACATGAAAAATGAAGTATTTATCTTTTTAAAATCTAATTGAAGCACTTGAGCCAGAAAGGTTAAAAAAAGTTCAAGGAACAATCCTATAAACAATTTAAGGCCATGATTTATGTAGCAGGTTCAGTGTGATAATGAGCAAAACTGCTAATCAGTGCCCACAGATATTAGATAATAAATTCAATAGGTTGAAATGGATATTTGTAGTGCAGCAAACATTAGTCTAATGATTGAATTAATCTTCACACTGAGAAATTCTTGCGTGCCAAATTTTTTTAGGACATGACATGCTAATGAAGATAAAGCTGGTAGCACTTCTTTACCCTCATGAATTAGAAGTGTTATTTGGGAAGCTGAAAGGGAATTAAGCGGCAAAGTTTTGCAAAGAAACTCATGAAAACATTTGAGCAAACAGGAAAAGGTAATAGGTAAGGGACTCATTCTTTATTACACTTCATATGGCTGAATAGAAATGGTTTGATTAGTACAGTGTATCAGAGAACTTACTAGACAAGACAGACCTAGAAATAATCAAAATGCTTTATAATTAGCAGATCTTGCTGGCACATTTGCTGGATAAGGAGGAAAAGCCACGTATGCCTATGCCCACATTATTCCTGATCATCAAATAAATGTGTTTACAGTGATAACTAAGGATTTCTTTCCTCAAATATCTTGACTGAAAAGGCAGCAACCTTGAAAAACAGAGCAAAACAAAAGAAGAACAACAAAAACACAACAGCAGCAACAAAAACAATGAAAACCATTGCTTTTCTTCCCTTTAAAAATGCCCAGTTTCTATTATGGGGCACAACTAACTGTTATGGTATAAAGAATTATTTTCAAGTTGCTTTCAGTTTTGCCCTTTAATACACAGATCAATGGCCTTGTCTGACAAACCTCTCAGAAGGCAGATTATCTGCAAAATTGATCCTTAACTACAGAAAGAAGTTCAAGATTATTTTCAGTTATTTATTTTTTTTTTCCATTTTTTAACTAGTCATCTCCCAAGGGTTTTAAACTGGAACTTTGCTGAACTATCATCCAGAGATATACAACTAGCTACGCAATTCGACCTTTTTTGATTCTGAGTGGCTGATTCAAATGATCATAGCTGTGGAAAAAATTTCATCAAAAATAAAAACACTGTTGATTACTTAGGTAGATACTAAACCCAAGTTTATAGTTATTAATTATCTCTTTCACTGGAAAAAGAGATTTTTGTGTGTGTGTGTGTGTTTATTTTTTTTATGGTGGTAGTATTAAAGTATTTAAAGTTCAAAGTATTTGATCTGGGTTAAGAAGTAATACATGCCAAATTTATTTGAATAAACAGCATTCTGTCCATAATATCTTTGCCATATTTTCCTAAGAATGAAGATACCACTCTGTGTGCCTCCCACATTAAGCAGATTCATTTACATGTGACTTACACTTTCACTTCAGATGCACTGAACAGAATGTATATAAATTATACTCATTTTGGAAGTTATACTACGTATGATACAAAAAGACAAATAAAGCCAACCCTGTTCATACACTGTTAGTGTTAGTGGAGACGTGCCATATGCAAATACTTCTTCTATACATTTCAGAGGTCAGTGCTATCTGTTCTTAGGCATTACATCTGGCACCAAGACAATGTAACACCATTATACAGATTTTAATGGACAACCTGAGCAGAAAATTAGAGTACTGCTGTCAATGAACTGCCAGATTTATGAGATACTGTATACCTTAGACACAGCAGAATACAACATGGAGTAGGCTGGCATCTTGTGATAGGCAGGCATTTGACAAGACCATAAAAGAAAGAGGCTGAATTAAACAACATGATATTCATTTTTTTCACCCAACGAAGCACCCTCTTTCTTGATTTGGGTTGTTTTCCAGTTTTCTCGTCAATTTTGCAGGCTTCTAAGAACAAGCGTTCTTCCCTTCATGTTTGTTCAGTTGGCAGAATGATTCGTGGACATTTTTGAGACATAAATAAAACACTTTTCTGACTTCTGAGCAGCACAGAGCAGTTCTAAAATGTTTCAATGTACATGGAAGATTTACCTATACCCATGTCAGTTCCTCAGCACTCTATTTTTCAAGTACCATGTCTACACTGTTGTGTATAATCAATCCACCTGGCAATTTAACTGACACCTTCCAAGCCCCAAAACATTCTTTTTTCTGCCTCTCCAGTCTAATCTTCTTTTCTTTTCCTACACTTGTGCAACAGATTAAGCAATATCAACAGTCACTCCTAGATGTACCTCACTGAAAAATACACTCTATCTTATCACCAACCCAAACATATTGATTTCTAAATTAAAGACATGAAATATAGACAGATATTAACATACACTGCTACCAGGATTTATTGTGTTACTGTGTGAAGACACAGACCTACAATGGTTGAATATGAGTATCAGCAGGTGATACTTCTTTCTATTTTTCCTATTTTACGTGGATTTTTTTTTTCTGCAGAGAAAATATTAGAAAAAATATAATCTTAGAATAAATCAGGTTGGAAGAAGTCCTGAGATATCATCTATTCAGACCTCTTGCTTAAAGCAAGATACAAAATCAGTTTGGACTAAGTTGCAGAAGAACAATAGGCCTGAAAAAAAACATAGAAGAAACTATTTGGATGCTGTTACTGGCTACAAAAACATGGAATAAGTAGTACATCAAAATATATTTTGGCTGATACTTTGTTAAAAGTTTGTTAAACAATTAAAATGTTGAAAACAGAGAATATTTTCTTTAAAAACAAACCAATCTTTTTTTTATTTTTTTTTCTGTCTCTGTCAATGAAAGCTCCATCAGCTTATACTAGTGGTCTAACAATTTTAGAGTTTCTGTTGTTAGCTAAGCTGTAGCTGAAAAATGTGAAGGTTAGTGACAACCACATGGTTTTTGTACTTCTCAAGATAAGTTTATACTCTGCTTTAAGAAAAGTTTAAAAAATACATTCATTAATATCAGCCAGTTAAAGACCAAATATATTTACTTTTAATGATCATTAAAAGACAAAGTAAATGATTATAGATATTTTGACACAGTTTTCTTGGTCCCATTTTCTATGCTGCTTTTGGCAGCATAGTAAAGCTGTTCTGAATCTAAAGTGATGTAACATATGAATTTCAGTTTGTATGCTAAATTAGTTTTTTTGAAAATATTTTCTTAAATTCACTTTTATGCCTTAGCTTTCAATGAAAGTTTTCCTTTAAAGTTCTCTAAATTAGAGGGAAGAGTAGAATATACTTTTAGTCAAGCACTCAAGCAAGAGAGAGACATAAAAAGTCTCAGAAAATGTTCCTCTAAAACTGAAAGGCCATGAGTCTCTTTTGTACTAAAATATCTTCCAAGGGACCAAAATGTTATTTCGTAAATGTTTTTACTGTTCTTTTATAAAGATTCTTTTTATTTATTCATGTATGTTCTTGTGGAACCATCTGCTTACCCTTCAGCCCAAAAGTGAATAAACATGCAAAGCAACTTATTATTTGGCTGTTCTAGCATTCTTCATTATTGATTAATCAGACTTATTTCAAAGTGAAACTCTTTCATAATATTGTTTTCTTTGTTTGCAAAATGACTTGGATAAACTCACAAGTGCCTCTAAAGTCACAATTTTCATCCCATTTGTCTTGTTTTGACATGAATTCTTTCTTAATTTATGCAGAAAGTCGCTCAAAAATGCTGGCTGACTTTGAAGATAGAAAGTGAGTATCAATATATATATTTTTAATACTAAAGTATTTTGATTTGGGGGGAAGAATGACTCATTAATAGGAGGAGGCTTTGATATCAGCTTAATTGTGCGTAATGCATAAGGATTGAAAAGACTATTTGTGTTAGGTTTCTCAAAGATGATCTGAACTGGCACTCTATGCCCAACACAGCAGTCTGTATATTCAGAAGCAGAGTTTGTGAGCCTAGGCTTCTAGCCCAAATCTCTTGAAAATGTCACCCTACCATTCTGATTAGACTGAACAAAGCATCAACCAGATTGTAACCAACGGTGCATCAGGTTATTTTTAGCTATGTCTACCTTATAGATCAGTCATGTTATCTATTTAAATGCTAAAGGGAAGTTAGATAGCCAAAGGTCAGTATCATTAGTAAAAATCTAGATTATCTGAATAGCTCTGTACCCTAGCTGAATGGGTTATACCAATGAACATCAGTATGCTTAGATATGCATACATTTGTCTTTTACAACTGGCACAGTGACCTATATTCATCTATAACATGTTAGATATTTTCACTCTTCTGAAAAAAGTATCATGAATATTTCTCCAAACAATGTAGTTACTCATAAAAACAGACATATATATAACCGCCTATTTACAACTGCAAATGCATGATGTGCATTCAAAATCAAGCAGTAATGAAGGACATGCATGTATGATAATAGAAACAAATAAACAAACAAACGAACAAATCACTCAAACATATTCAACCTGGAGTAATGGCACAAAGCAATTACCTCGTACTATCCCCTCATTTTGCAGGAAGAGAAATACATAAACTGTGAAACAACTAATCCACTGTGGTGTGGATGATTATTTTTGAGTCTTTTGGTTCCTCCACTGAATGATCCAAGGAATCTGCAGTTAAATCAACTGAAAAAAAAATAAATCAGTAGTGCAGGGAAACTTTTGATTACACTTATAATTTCACAAGCTAACCTACAAATCACTTTAAAATTGCTGGTAACGCTACACTACTATTAACCATCTACACATTTTTATTGAAAGACTGTACATACAATCCATTAGTTAATGACTATGGTGTGCTTGCCAGAACACATTCACACTCACAACAACTAATAAGTGTCTGAGTTTCAAGACAACAACCAAACAAAACACCACTCAAATTGTATTGGCATCTCTACTGAAAATAAAATGTATTCTGTATGCATTCTCCCTGTTACATTGAAAGTCTTTCTTAATATTGAAACATACTTGCATATTTTAAGTACATTTTAAATTGCAACAACTTATAAGTTTTGACTAATAAGTTGCTTTCCTTTAAATTCAGTAATTGACAACTCTTCTTTAAAATACAAAGATGTATTGATATTTAGTAAAAGCTAAACATTAAAACTGGTCAATTATTCTATCACAGTCTAATGCCAGTCATATATTTGTACACAAGCATAAATGAAGGATATCTAATGTGGCAAACATGCACATCAGGAGATTCTTTGCATTTTTTTTACTTAATAAATACATAATGATTATACAGTTAATATGGTTTTCATATTTTTCAGTCATTTTAAATGAATGAATCATTTATAACTATAGTTTTTACTTAATATAAGTGTATGATTTCAGTAGTTGTCTGTGGAGAATAGTCAGACTTGTTAGCATCACTGATAAGCACTGGCTTTCGGCAAAGGGAAGTTGAGCAGCTTGTTCTTGTTTCTCTCTTATACAAACTTTGTGGATGGAAGTCCACAAGCTTGGTATGAGAGGTTGCTGAAGGAGGAAGTGTTGTGTTGGCAGAATGGCCCTGTTTTGATGGCAGAACAGAATCTTCAAGGTGAGGGTGCCTAAGTGAAACTTTTTGCTTCATTATGTTTAAAATGAATATTAAGATTCACACCCCTGAATATGATAATGAACTTAATGAAATACAAGCTAAACATATATAATTGTAATACTCAACTCTCCACACAAATCATACTATACATCACCCCAAGGAGCGAACAGATAAGGTTAAGATATAAAAGTGTGTTAGGAGTTAGTGGGGAAAAAATAAAATAATAAAGTAAAGTAAAGTAAAGTAAAGAAAAATAAAAGGGAAAAAAGGAGGAAGGGAAGGGGAAGGGGAAGGGGAAGGGGAAGGGGAAGGGGAAGGGGAAGGGGAAGGGGAAGGGGAAGGGGAAGGACCAAAAAAGACAAAATAAGAAAGAAGTTAGTGTTAGGAACAAAAGTTAGATTGAAGTAAAAAGAGTTGGGGGGGGAGGGCGGGGAGGTAAGAAAGAAGTAATTTGAAACCTAGTAAAGGCTGTTGACAGTCTGTGCCCTTTCTCCTCCACCAAGACAGGGATGCCTTCTTGGAAATTCTACGCCTTCACACTTTGGTGAGGAATACCCAGGATAGCATTTTGCTATCACTATTATCATACATTAGCACTACTGCAGTGAGTTTATTTATCAGTGGCAATTCCAAATCTGCTGTATCTGTTGCATTATTAAAAACATTCAGCTTTGTGAAACTGTCCCTGTGAAAGCCCTTGGCAGGGCTTTGAAACAGGCAAATGTCACACTCTGATAAGTCTTCTTTAACGTGACACTGTCTCCCTGACATTTTTCCATAAATGTAGCTATGTGCTGAATTTTGTCAGTACTATTCAGTAAGGATAAAGAAAAAGAAAAAAAAAAAAAAAAAAGTTATTCAACCTGTCTCATTGCAAAACACTTTATTTAGATCTTTAGATTTTGAAGACAATGCAGGTCTAATCTAAATGAATTTGGTATATAAGCAAGATAGGATCCTTTTCCAAAATGGTAGGCACATAGAATTCATTTTAAGTTGAAAATGACTTTTTTTATTATTATTATATTTTTTTTTCAGGGTGAACAATTTTAAAACTGCTATAGATATGACGGGAATATTTAAGCATAATATTTAAGCATATCTTGACGATAGTTCAGTAATGGAAATTTCTTTAAAATGAGTTGACCCATGGAGAAAGAAAGATTTGTTCTTAAACAGTATGTCTCCATTGACTTTCAGAAGTCTATTTCTGACATGAATCCCCTAGTCATCTCCATTTGACACACTTGGTTTTGTATTGAAGAATCCTTTCGGAGCACAAGAATGGAATTGCTTTTGGAGGAAATGAAACCAGAATTATACTGTAGACAGTAACAGGCATTTAGACAAAAGTAAACCCCTCAAATGTATACACATTAAACATCATGTCTTTAGCACCATCTGCTTCACATTCAGACCTGTCGCTACTGTGCTTTGTGCTAAATTATTATGTTAAATGCTAAAGTAGCCATACTCACACTGATCTAGGTAAAGTAAAGTAATGTATAGGAGTACAGAAGAAAATAATGTTTCTACTTTCTCCCAAAGATGACCAGTTGTTGCTAAACAAGGAATGAATAGCTTTTTCTTTTTTTTTTTTTTTTTTTTTTTTTTTTTGTGGTGATGTTGCATGCTTTTATATTTGAAAAATGTTTTTGTTTGTTTGTTTGCTTCACTTTCTGTTTAATTGATGCAAATGTGAAGGAAAAGATTTCAGGTCAGGCTTTGGTAAAGATTTTGTACATATTTCTCTTTCCTTGCCAAAGGTGAATATGCTCTAAGTTTGGAAGTTTGATATAGCCACATCTGGATGATTTCTATCTGGAAGGTATGCCTTCTGCTTGGCACCAAAGAATAAACAAATATAGCATGCTGTACATGCTGAACACAGCAAACATTCTATGATTATTTTCATTCTCCCTACTTATTTCTTTTAACAGGTATTTAACTGGATCAGTATGAAAAGCTATAAAGTTTTAGACTCGTAAAAGATTCAACTGTGATTCCTACTTCTAGAATGTTTATTTATGGTTTGGACTGCAAATATAGTTCCTTATTTGTTTTCAAACTACTTCGTACATATCTCCTCTGCCTTCTTTTGTTTAAGACAAGCAGATCAAGTTTATGCACAGAAACATAAAACATTTTTTCAGAAATCAAATTTTTGAAAGAAAAGAAAATATTTGTTGTCTGTATAACAGATAACACTCAGATCTTATTCTAGGAACCTCTCTTCATGTGCATGGATTTCTCGTTAGAGTTAAAGAAGCAAACAGAAAATCTGACAAAAGACAAAGACATAAAATAAGCACAGTAAACAAAATTAACTCCCAGCCTCTGGACCAGACTAGGTCAAATCTCTAGGCACTGATGTATGAGGGAATTTATTAAGATGAGACACTTTTTCTATGAAAGATTTCCTTCTTGGAAAGCAAAAGCTTATCAAACTATTTCCCTGAGGAAGGGATTCAATGTCCTGTGACTGGATTCCTTGAATTGGAGGAAGCAGAACTGGTCAAAGAAAAAGACTTTCTTAGAAATCTTTTTTTAGAACAATGCTACAGAATATAGGATATTTTAATGTCAATCATACCCACCCTCCACCCCCCCACCCAAAAAAAAAAAAAAAAAAAAAAAAAGGAAAGTTATGAAAAATGATATATATATTCAATTAGTATTGTAAAAAATGAAGCAGGAAATCAACAATTGCCCTTTTGCTTTGAAAAATGCGCAGGTAAGAAGGTAAGAAAGACTGTTAAATCTCCCAGAAGATAAGATTATTCCCTTAGCAACAAGAACAGACAGATTCAACTCATGAAGGGTTGGAGTTGTTTGGAATCAACTAAATTTCAGTATCTAAACTTCTCTGATACACAACGGCAATCTAATGAGGATAGTCTTGAAAACTGTGCCTCACATTAAATTAAACACTTTTGGTAATTGAATAGGTGTCTAGACTCAATTACTATACTGACTAGGTCTCTGATGGGAGCTCACATTATCTAACTCATATCTGGATGTGTTATAGATATATAGAAAGGTTACATATATGACACCTATATTTCTATAAGTAGTAACCTAAATGTATTAACTCCTTTTGGAATGAATCTTAGCCTAAAGTTCACTTCTCCTGCTTTACCGTTAACATGCAATGCAGGTCCAGAAATATCCCAGGGTACCTAAGATATTTGCATGTGGATGTCAAACATGAAAGAAGGCAGTGCAGCTAAAAAAAGGTAGGGCACCTCAGGGTATTTCAAGTACCACTGGATGCCTGGTATAACAAATGATTTGGGCCATATATATCTACATTCTGGAGCTAAATTCCATCCCAAATGTCTACATGTGATCTTGACATTTGAGCTCCTATTACACTCAGTAGAAATATGGTAAATGGACTCGAGAGAGAAATTTATCCAACCTGTACTTTAGGATGAAATGAAAGCTATAGCACTCAACAAATTAAAAAGGGAGCTTATATATTTAGCATAAAGTTTTAGATCTCCACATGTAAGCATCCAAATTTAGGAGCTTATAATATGGAGCTGAGTTCCATTTTTAATATTTCGAACTAACACACCACACATACCTCTTCTTTAGTTAGTATAGTCATCTTTCATAATCAATGGTGGGATATGGGCACTTCTCTATGAAATTTACTTGACCAATTTCAGACATCTACATTAGGAGCTAAAGTGTTTTCCATACATAGTTTCTTCTACTGCTCACACAAATTACTGGGCTAGACAGATCATTGGTCTTACTCATTTATTATATACTTAGAATTCATTTACCTTACAGAATAAATATTTTTTTCTTTATTTCACAGAATCACAGAATCGAAGGGGTTGGAAGGGACCTCGAAAGATCATTGGGTCCAACCCCCCTGCCAAAGCAGGCTCCTTAGAGCAGGCTGCCCAGGTAGGCGTCCAGACATGCCTTGAATATCTCCAGAGAGGGAGACTCCACAACCTCCCTGGGCAGCCTGTTCCAGTGCTCTGTCACCCTCACCGCGAAGAAGTTCTTTCACATGTTGGTGCAGAACTTCCTGTGCTCCATCTTGTGGCCGCTACCCCTTGTCCTATCCCCACAAACCACTGAAAAGAGGTTGGCTAAATCCCTCTGTCTCCCACACCTCAGGTATTTATACACATTGATGAGATTCCCTCTCAGTCTTCTCTTCTCCAGGCTGAACAGACCCAGGTCTCGTAGCCTTTCTTCATAGGGAAGATGCTCCAGGCCCCGTATCATCTTTGTGGCCCTCCGCTGGACTCTTTCCAGGAGATCCCTGTCTTTTTTGTAGCGGGGAGCCCAGAACTGGACACAGTACTCCAGGTGAGGCCTGACCAGGGCGGAGTAGGTGGGGAGGATCACCTCCCTTGACCTGCTGGCCACGCTCCTTTTAATGCACGCCAGGATACCATTGGCCGGCCCTCTTGGCCACGAGGGCACACTGCTGGCTCATGGTCAACCTGTCGTCCACCAAGACCCCCACGTCCTTCTCCTCAGAGCTCCTTTCCAGAAGGTCATCCCCCAGCCTGTACTGATATGTCCAGTTGTTCCTTCCCAGGTGCAGGACTCTACACTTGCTCTTGTTAAACCTCATTTGGTTTCTTCCTGCCCATCTCTCCAGCCAGTCCAGGTCTCGCTGAGTGGCGGCACAACCTTCTGGCATGTCAGCCACTCCTCCCAGCTTTGTGTCATCGTCGTACTTGCTGAGGGCAGACACTATTCCCTCATCAAGGTCATTGATGAAGATGTTGAACAAAACCGGACCCAGCACCAACCCCTGGGGAACGCCGCTAGTCACAGGTCTCCAGCCGGACCCTGCACCACCGATCACCACCCTTTGAGCTCGGCCAGTCAGCCAGTTCTCAACCCACCTTACTGTCCACTCCTCTACCCACACTTTCTCAGCTTTACTAGCAGGATGTCGTGGGGGACAGTATCGAAAGCCTTGCTAAAGTCAAGGTAGATGACATCCACTGCTCTCCCCCCATCTACCCAGCTGGTGATGTCATCATAGAAGGCAACGAGGTTGGTCGAGCACGACTTCCCCTTGGGGAATCCATGCTGACTACTCCTCATAACATTCTTCTCTTCCAATTGCTTGGAGATGGCATCTAGAACAAGCTGTTCCAACACCTTTCCAGGGACAGAGGGGAGACTGACTGGCCTGTAGTTTCCCGAATTCTCCTTCTTGCCCTTCTTGAAGACTGGAGTGACATTGGCTATCCTCCAGTCTTCAGGCACCTCTCCTGTTCTCCAGGACCTTTCAAAGATGATAGAGAGCGGTTCGGCGATCACCTCTGCCAACTCCCCTAGCACACGTGGATGCATCCCATCAGGACCCATGGATTTGTGTGCATTGACCCCCCCTCAGACACTCTCGAACCACTCTCCCATTACCAGGGGGGAGCCCTCCATTTCCCAGCCCCTTTCTCCTCCCACCAGGGTCGAGGAGTCCTGGGGTGGAGTCCTTGAAACAAAGACTGAAGCAAAGAAAGCATTCAGTAGCTCCGCCTTCTCAGCGTCTCCCGTTACCAGGACATCCCTCTTGTTCAGCAAGGGACCAACATTATCCCTAGTCTTCCATTCACTGTTTACATACTTAAAAAAACCCTCCTTATTATCTTTTATCTCTTTTGCAAGCCTCATCTCTAGGTGGGATTTAGCCTTCCTCATCGCGTCCCTGCAGGCCCTGACAACACTTCTATACTCTTCCCAAGAGGACAGGCCCTTTTTCCACATTTCGTAGACCTTCCTCTTCCTCTTGATCTTGTCAATGAGCTCCTTGCTCATCCACGCAGGTTTCCTGCCCCCGTTCCCCGATTTCCTACTCTTAGGGATGCACCGATCCTGAGCTTGGAAGAAGTGCTGTTTAAATGTAGCCCAGCTCTCACAAGCACTCTTGCCTTCTAGCAACCTAGCCCATGAGATACTCCCAAGCAGGTCCCAGAAGAGGTCAAAGTTGGCTCTTCGAAAGTCCAGGGTAGCGATCCTGCTATTAGCCTTACTTCTTCCACCAAGTTCCATCTTCAACTCCACCATCTCATGGTCGCTGCATCCCAAGCTGCCCCCAACCTTCCCATCCCTAACAAGCCCATCCCTGTTGGTAAGGATAAGGTCCAGAAGCACCCTCTGCCTCATCAGCTCCTCCACCACCTGCGTCAGAAAATTGTCTTCAACGCATTGTAGGAACTGTTTGGACTGCGCGTGCCTGGCCGAGTTGCTTACCCAGCAGATGTCTGGATAATTGAAGTCCCCCATGAGAACCAGCGCCCGTGATCATGAGGCTACTACCAGCTGGTTGTACAAGGCCTCATCGACCTCCTCCTCCTGATCTGGTGACCTGTAGTACACCCCCACACAACAGTGTCTCCCAAACCAGCCCACCCCTTAATTCTCACCCACAAGCTCTCCACTTGTCCTTCACCCTCCCCCAGGTGGAGCTGGGTACACTCTAATTGCTCCCTCACATAAAGGGCAACCCCACCCCCTCGCTTCCCCAGCCTGTTTCCTGAAAAGGACATAGCCCTCCATGACAGCATTCCAGTCATGCGAGCTGTCCCACCACGTCTCTGTGATTGCAATGAGATCATGGCCCTGCGACCGAACGCAGTTCTCGAGCTCATCCTGTTTATTTCCCATGCTCCGCGCATTGCTGTACAGGCACTTAAGGGAAGCAGCGGGCGCAGTTACGTTACCTCTGGAGGGATGCAAGAAGAAGATTCTGGACGGGGTATCGGGATCATTACCATCTCTGAAGAGCCCTCAGACAATCCTATGGGACAACTCAGAGATGCTTCCCTTCTGCCTTCAACAGTGACAGCAGTGACAACTTCCCCCAGCCCTTCTCTGTCACTTGTAGCTCCCCTCCCTTCCCCCGTCAAACCTAGTTTAAAGCCCTGGTAACCAGTCCAGATAGCTGGCTCCCCAACACACTTGTGCCCCACTTGCTGAGTTGGAGGCGGTCATCAGCCCACATACCCGGCTTCTCAAAGGACTGACCAAGATCGAAATACCCACCCCCTCAACCAGTCATTTACCTGTCCCGTCCTTCTCCTTCTTTCTGGGTCCCAGTCACCCAGTGGGAGGACAGAGGAGAACACTACTTGCACCCCCGATCCCTTCAACATCCTTCCCAGGGATGCAAAGTCCTTTTTAATATACCTCATTTTTTCTAGTTGCAGCTTCCCGGGATCCAACCTGAATGACAACAAGAGGATAGTAGTCTTCCGGTTTAATGAGCTGTGGCAGAGCCTTCCTAATGTCTCTGACACGTGCCCGAGGAAGACAGCACACCTCTCTGGATAGATTGTCTGGTCGACAAATGGGAGCCTCAGTGCCCCTGAGCAAGGAGTCTCCTATCACTAAGACTGTCCGTTCTTTTTTTGTGGCACTGGTTGTGATGCAGTGCCCCGTCCGGTCCCGATCCCTATGCTGAGTACTTCCCCCAGTGTTGACACGCTTCTCAGGGTTGCTTCCCGGGTTCGGACTACTGTCCAGACCCTCAACGTCTTCCTTTTCCTGCCTAAGAGCCTCAAATCTGTTTCCCAAGGACACCATGGGGGTTGGTGGCATCGTGGGTGTTGGGGGCAAACGTCTCCTTCTGCTGCAAGCTGTGACGAGTGTCCAGCCCCTTTTCTCTTGTGGGTGGTCAAGCCCTCTGTCCTGCATGTGATCAGCTGGGTCAGCTTCTACCACTGGCAGGGACATAGGAGGTGGCTGCAGGGTATCAGCAGGGGCAGGTTGACACCTCCTATCTGTTACCCTCAGAGACTCCCAGGAGCCCCTCAGGCTGCTGATTTCGCACTGCAGCCCAGCCACCTGCTCAAAGAGTTCCTTAAGCAGGGCACACCTGCACCCACGACAGCCCTTTCCTCCCTCAGGACCCAGGTGGGTCTCCAGATTCCAGAGCTCCCCACAGTCACCTGTCTGGACTGCCACTTCCCCCCTCAGGGGATCCACCTGAGTGCCCACATGAGTCCAGAGAGGCAGCATCTCCTCCATTTGGGTTGCCAACTCGGACCGGCCGCTGCGACGGGTGCCCACCATGGTGAGGTCTAGGTGCAACAAGGAAGCGTTGCCCGAGGAGAGGAGGGGAAGAGAAAGGGAGGTGGGAAAGGTGGGAGAGGGTCCTCCTCGTACTCCTCCCTGCCCCGCTTGAACTGCCCCACACAAACTGTCTGCGTTAACTGTCAAGCCGGTCCTCTTAGCGCGTCCTGTTGGCGGTGCTCCTGAATCGCGGCGCTCCCTAGGGACTGCTCTTACAGCGCCAGGGGGTGGGTGGGCTGCCGTCACCCCTGGCTCCGCCCGCAGCACGTCAACGCCCATGGCGGCCCAACCACAGCTCCTGCCTGCTCGGGGGGAGGGGGCCGGGGCTGCGGCTCTGACCAACGGCTCTGCGCCGCGTTATTGGGGGGGATTAGGGGTTGGCTCCGTTCGTCTCCTTGCCAGGAGCCCTCGCTGCAGCCGATCCGCACGAGGTCCTTGCTGAAATATTTCCTTCTTCACATCTGTATTTTACAGTTTATATAAGACAAATTCATAGAATTGCAAAATCACAGAACAGTTGAGGTTGGAAAGGACCTATGTAGATTGTTTTGACCAGTCTCCCAGGAGCAACTGGAGCCATGTCGAATAGGATTTTCAAAATGTCCAAATGTGGAGACTTTACAACCTCTTTGGGTAACTTGGTGC
The DNA here is from genome assembly GCF_009769625.2 of Cygnus olor. Taxonomy (NCBI): domain Eukaryota; kingdom Metazoa; phylum Chordata; class Aves; order Anseriformes; family Anatidae; genus Cygnus; species Cygnus olor. Next base: position 170,029,198 of record NC_049169.1, on the reverse strand, counting down.
AGAGTTCTATCACCCTGGCCTTAAGAAAGTGGTGTTTGTTGCTTGTTTGTTTGTTTCTTATGCTTAAACAGAATTTCTTTGTATGTAGTTTGTGACTGTTGTCCCTTCTCCTTTCATTTGGCATACCACTGAGAAGAGTCTGACCCCATCTCTACTCCTCCCCTTCCCCACCAGGTATCTATATATATTTTCTTTCTGTAGCGGGAAGTCTGTACTGAATTCAACACCTAGATGTGTCTCACCTGTGCTGAGCAGAGGGGAAGGATCATCTTCTCTCAGCGCTGCCTAATGCAGACCAGTAGGTTTTTGGCTTTCTTTTCTTCGAAGACACACTGCTGGTTCATGGTCAGCTTGCTGTCCACCAGGACCCCAAGCTTTGCTACTGCAAAGCTGCTTTCCAGTTGGTCAGACCCTAGCCTGTACTGGTGCAATGGGTTTATTCTTGCTGCTTGGGGTTACTCCTCACATCAGAGCCATCAGTAATTCTAACTCCACTTATAACTTGTAACCACTTGAAATTAGCAATTCCATGCTAAACTCAACACCTTTATTCTCACATCTATAATCTTTCTTTTAAACAAGTGTTTGCCATTGGGAATAGGAGTTGCACTAACGCTAAGACTCCATTAGAACCAGAATGTGAAATATCAGAAAATGAATCTCAATATCAATGTAACAAAAAGTCATAGCTGGTAGTGACAGCTTTCACTGAATTTCAGAAAAGCAACCTCAAAATTCTCAAACACTATTACACTTTTTTTAAAGTACATTGTCTTGAGTATAGTTATCTGATGGAACATCTAGAATGCTAATAAAGCACTTCTAATTTTCTTAACCACGATTAAAGATATATCTATTCAGTTTTGCTTTTTACTTTTATTTCTTAGGGAAAGTCTTTAAAAGATAGAAAAATTAATTGCTGTACTACTGCTGAAAAGCACTGTTCAATAGCATGCTCATGAGGTATGGAAGAATACCCACTCAGGTGAAAGCAAGGAATTACATAGACACAAACTGATATAAAAAATAATAATAAAAAAAAATTGTCTCTGTTTTAGAAGAGTTATGTGTTTTGTTTGTTTGCTTGTATGTTTGTTCGTTTGTTTGTTGGTGAATTGAACTTGAAACTGTTGATTATGTTGTTTATCTGTAAACCTGTTAGAAAAGACTGAATGATTCACTATTCTTTTATGTTCTGGACAGATATGGGACCGATATTCTTTTATGTTCTGGACAGATATGGGACCGATACATTATTTTTCAAGTGCTGGAGAACAAAAAATTGCAAAATTTTGCAAAATGCTAGAAAAAAAAACTAACCAATTTATTACAGATCCAAGATGACATGAGCACCATGTTGTTATCCATAGGTTTGTGCCCAGTGCACCCTGCCAATAAGCACACAGAGTCGGTATCCACACAAAGGTCTTTTAATTAAATAATTAATTATATACCTCTGCAGAGTCAGGTGCTTAGTGATCTTCCACAAACCAAACACACCTCTGGCTTGAATCACCATTATTTATACAAAGCAAACTTGTGAAACTCTCTCTCTCTAATGAGTTTGCGCATTACAGAGGACTTGGGGGGGGGGGGGGGGGGGGGGGGGGGGGGGGGGGGGGGGGGGAAGGGGGCACCAAATCCTATATTAGCATACATTAACATTTTGATGGGTGTGATTTTTAATTTGTTAATGACCCTCAATGAGCAAAAAGTTACCATAGGTCAGTCTGGAATCTTCTTGCAGCTGTTTGCCTCTTTGTTTTTTACCTTTCATCCCTTATCTCCCTTGCTTCTCCTAGATCAAAGCTACTGGTCTCCCTATTTTCTTTAAGGTTTCCTTATTTTCTCAGCTTAAGACTACACAAGGCTACCAGCCTCCCTATTTTATTCAAGGTTTCCTTGTTTTCCCCAGCTTAAGGCTACAGTGTCTTAACTATGGACAGCAAGCATCTTGTTTATCATACGAAAAGTTAAAAGGTGATTCAATCAAAGTCAGTAAACATCTGAATAGTTTCTTATGTCAATGGAAATCATTGAATCAACAAATCATTCTGAAACATAAGCTATAGATATAACCTGAAGATACAGACTTTTGTAGAAGTTACCAGGTAGGATTTTTGACCTGTATTATGCAGGAAGCTGTACTGGTCAAAGTAGTCCCCTGGGTCTCAGAAATCTATGCACTGGTGGAAGTGAAAGACTTCCATTGACAAAGGGCTCTACAGTCTCAAAGACAGGAGCTAGACAGTGAAGCTAAATGTATTCAGACATTATGTATACAGTATCCAGTTTTATCACCAAGGGAAATGAGCCACTGGACTATTTTAAAATACAGGCTTGATTTAAGAAATTTTGTGTGAAATCATATGCACTGTGCTATGTTAGAGGTTTGACTAGGTAATGATAATGCTTTAAAACTTCAAAAACCTATGCAGCAGATTTACTGTGATAAGAAGAAAAGCCTTGTGAGAAGATAACTCTTACCGATGTGAAAAAATAACTCTGCACAATTCCTTAAATCATCTTTTGTTTTAGCCTGTACCACTGGCAAAAGTATCTGTGGGTCTAAACAGGAGTGGGTGTCAGCAGCAATGGTAGTCATAGGCACCAGCTTTCACCTAGTATGCAACCTTCCCATTCTTTTAATCCTCAAAGCTTTCAAACTTTTTCTTGCAAGTCTGAACAGTCCCCATGCCCCATCTAGCCTTTTGAACTCACTGCTAAAGACCTGAACTTTCTTGTCTTGGATGGCCAAAGAAGCTAGCAAGTTCAGAGACATTAGGTGTTCATCTCAGAGCAGCAGTAGGACCAGTTGCCCTCTCACTGCCCATGCAATGGCTCTACCATCTTGATTTACTCTCCAATTAGCTTTGGTGCATGGGGAAAAGAGAGGAGAACAGGTTAGATGTCATGATGTGACTTTTCTAAACCAAGACAGTTTTAAAATCCTCTGTGTAAGGAGGTACCAAAGAGATGTAAAGAGATAGCAATCTCTTGTATACCTCTCAGCTGCTATTTAACTTTTTAAAGAAATAAATGCATGGGCTAATACTGAATTTAGACTTCAGACTATTTTATAGCTCTTCAGTAGGCTAATTCACCAACTTGACTCCAGTTTTTCTTACTCCTACTTGCCTGTAGCTAAATGTGACAGTGTAAGATTCTGTGTGAGGTATGAACTTGTGTTTAATGAAATGGAGGAAATGACTCAAAGGCAAATGTTCCTATTTTAGTTCACACAGAGTCTCGTATTATGAAAACACAAGGATAGCGATGGACAGTGATTTATCTACAGTGAAAACATTAATAGAAGCACTTCTTCCTACATTTAGGATGTTCAGCTGTGGATTCCAATATTGCCAAGTATGACAAGCAACTTTTGAGACAGCAAAATGAAAGGCAGGATTAAGCAGAGGGTATGCCTGCAAGGTTAAACCGTCATCACCTACTGGGTGTGATGATAGTGACACTATAAAACCAAAGCTCTTTGCTTGAAAGGCTTAGCTTCTCCGCATGGGATCCTATCATATGACCAAATGTAATACGAGACCATCTTGCCATTACTCTGAACTTTAATCATAATTAAACCACTGCCACAGAGCTATTTCTACTTATTACTGGAATTATAGTATGATTTAATACCCCTGACATCATTTGGCTAAACCACTCTAGTATTAGGTTTATTAAAATGTGAGAACTCAGGTATTTATCAGGCAGATTTACCCATATAGTATTAATATACTCAAAAAAAAAAAAAAAAAAAACCTATCCTCAAGCGTCATTGGTTGTAGACAGCATTATGCCATTACTTCAAGAATATAAAGTTCCTTTGGAATTTTAAAGTAATATGTTAGTGCATAATAGAATATTTTACTTAATTTGAAGGTCATCCTTTTTACTTCATTGAAAAGTAAAAAATTTACTTTACCAAAGTAAAAGGGATGACTTTCAAAACACAGTGATTGTGTTACAGTTTTTTTCTACATCTCATTGTTTTCATAAAGTTATTACTTTGTGTTATGTAACACATATTGATACTATTTATTAATGAGGTGTAAAAATTAGGCAAGCATTTACTTAGCTTCCTAAGCATACATCAGACAACATAAATATTATATTTGTCTGATTTTAAACCATTGGAGTTATTGCATAGATTCATCCACAGTGTATTGCAGACCTTCTCCCCAGAGCAGTTCTACCACTCCACTAAATATATGCTATTCCTTTTTATCTTTCTGAAGAAAAATGAATCACATCCGCAGCTTGCAGCTATCAAAATGTGATTTATCAAGCATTTCCATAAAAGTGCATATTTCCCTTTCTTTACACTAGGAGGCACATTTTTCCTTCATACAGTTCTAACTCACAGCTCTGCTGCATGAAACCCTTAGATACATTAACAATTCCAATCTAAATTTGAGTCCCTGACAACCTTTACTAAACCACAGTGAAAAGGGAATTCTTCACTAACAAGGTTTTGTTTGATGCTGATGAAAACCACACATACAGTAGTGAAAAATAACATTCTGTGCCTGACTGCTGACAAACAAAAACATAGCTTTCTTTAGACTGACTACCGAAGAAATAATTCGCATCAAAATACATCAGACACCTGTACATTTTTAACATAACTGATGATAAAAGATGTTTGTGTCAACAGTGCATTTCATGATATACACATTGAAAACCATTAAAAAAAAAAAAAAAAAAAAAGATATTTTGTAATGAAAGATGGCATAAAGTCATAGCATTAAGTACATTTTACAGCATTAAGTGATTTTATTTCTGCCTTTTTTTTTTTTTTTTCTGAGGTCCTACGGAAAGTTCACGTTTTCTAAATTCTTATCTGCTATGCTAAAAGGTAAAGAACTTTCACCAGATGATTGACCTTTGGAATATCTTCCTTCAATGTGTATAGGAAATGTAATATATACACCCTCCAAGTGCAAAAGGTAGTGCTTATATGGAGAACATGTGGGATGTGAGGTCAGCATTTCACACACCAAGTACAGCTCTCCAAATATGCATAGGCATATGTAAATATATACTTAACCATATATATACACATATATATTAGTTCAGATTATTCAAAAATATTAGTTTCCAAGAAACTACAGATTCTCCTGTTTTGGTATGTGCTTTTGCTTTATTACAGACTGCAAGCAGTGTAATATGTACAGTCTTTCCCTTTTGTTTGTCATCATGGTGACAAAAAATGTTGGCAGGCAATATCATGCTGCTTTCCATTTCTCTTGGCCCATACTTCTTGAAAAGTCACAGTCGGCAAGGCAAGGTTAAGGTTCTTAATCACTGCATTAAAACAGTTCAGTACTATTACAGTTCAGTAAAACATTGTAACATACACAAGGCTTGCCTTACAAATCATTATTATATGCAAAATTAAATCATTGCAACCATGACTCTTGAATAATGAGACTTACTTTAGTAAATTTGAATTACTTGTTATTATCACTTATTAATGCATAAGAAAACCACAGTGCTGGTGTCACTCTGTAGTGATATGTTGTTTTTAAACAAGATAAATTGTGCAAATTAAATAAAGGTGGAATTAACTAAATTGCAGCCGAGAGGTTATCATAGTTCTTTGACAATTGGTTAACATTGATCAGGCAAATGCTGAAATGATAAAATACCGTAGTGAACTTAAAAAGACTCAGGTAAAAAAAAAAAAAAAAAAAAAAAATAGATTTAAGTCCAAACTTGGATTTTACAAATCACTATTAAAGTTCTTATAAGTTCTTATAATTTTTACTTCATATTTCTATCTATGTTGTTTCCTCATAACCACAGTGACAGTGTGTGGCTGACAGTGCTACCAGTGCTACTGTTTTCAGTCTCTCTCCATTTCAGTTTCTCCCAGTGAGAGAGATTGCTGTTTTAAGATTAGCCAGATGAACATATTCTCACTGTGTATGTTTTATTGTGTTTTTTTCTTTAAATTTCTAATCGTAGCTCTTGTGTCTCTGTACAAGTTAATGATAGCAAGAAAATATGACAATAAGGTTTCTTATACCTTTATGTAATAATTCATTAAGACTTTTAACCACCAACCCCCCCCCCCCCCCCCCCCCCCCCCCATTCCCTTCAGATTTTGGTCACTGTTCAAAATATAATTAAAATAGCAACATACTAATATTGAGAAACAATGGCTGCATTTTTATTTACACAATTTCACAGCATACAATAACAAACCACATAATTCATTGAGTATTAAAGGCATTAACCAAAATTGCTCTCACCATGAGGCAACAACTTTACTATCAAGATTAACATATTCCCATGAATTGTAACAAACCTTTACTGAATAATCTTTCATAAAAGTACTGTGGGACAAGCCTGTATTTTTTTGTGCTGATTTTATTCTTGGAGATATTAGAAAACACTCCCGTAAGTACTTCTCTTTCTTTTCAGTTGAAACAGTTAAGATACCGTTTATCAACATTTATCACCTAAAGCAGGCAGCAATACATGTAGATAGGGATATTTTTACTCTCCACTAAGATATTTTTCCATCATTTTATTGCATATCTTTTATCTCAGAATACCCCAAGAATTTTCATAAACAGCAATCCCTTAAATGGCCACCAAAATGTTTAATACAACTACTGTTTAACATTTCACTGCAATAGGACTAGAAATTCAGATTAAAAGTGTCAAGGAATACAATGTCAAGATGATAATGCACCAGGTATTTTAACCATGAACATATCTAAATATCCACGAAGTAATTTTGCCCATACACCAGCTAACATTTTCCTCTTCTGAAAATTGCAACAGGATCTTCAATAACCATAAACTGATTTAAACTCCATTTCATATCTCATCCAAAAACTTGTGCCTCAAGTACCAGAATAACTTCTGACACAATGCCTAGACAATAACTTTATACTGAATAAGTCAAATCCATCTAATGGGCAGCATCACTCCTTTCCTGCCTAGGGTTTTCCTAGGATGATTTCTGTCATATTAATGATTATATCATTCATTCCTTCAGTAGTCTGTGAGATTTGGTGAGATATAGAATGTACTGTTTCAGTGTCCATTTCTATTGTGTTTAAATGGCAAATTTTTGGTAGCAGAGGGGTACAGGGTGGTCTCTGTGAGAAGAGCCCAGAAGCTGCCCCATGTTAGATAAAGGACAGTTCTGGATGTCTCCAAAAGTGACCCGCTGCTGGCCAGAGCCGAGCCAGTGACCAACATTAGTGGGGCCTCTGTGAGAGCAGATTTAAGAAACGGGAAAAAAAAAAAAGAGAGAAAAAAAAAAGAGGAAAAAAAAAAAAAAAAAAAGCTTTGTGCAACAGCAGCTGGGAGAGTGAGGAGTGAGAAAGAACCCTGAAGACACCAAGGTCAGTGCAGAAGGAGGGGCAGGAGGTGCTCCAGGCACGCAGCAGCAGTTCCCCTGTGCCCTGTGCAGAGGCCCCTGGTGGAGCAGGCTGTCCCCGTGCAGCCCGTGGGTCCCACATGGAGCAGATCTCCACGCTGCAGCCCATGGAGGAGCCCCCGGTGGAGCAGGTGGATGTGGCCCGGAGGAGGCTGCGGCCCGCAGAGAGCCCCTGCAGGAGCAGGCCCCGGGGCAGGAGCTGCAGCCCGTGGAGAGGAGCCCACCCAGCAGCAGGGGGCCTGAGGGGAGGTGCAGCCTGTGGGAGACCTGTGCTGGAGCAGTTTGCTCCTGACGGATGGATGCTGTGGTACAGACCCATACTGGAGCAGTTCTTGAAGAGCTGCTGCCTGTGGGCAGCCCCCGCAGGATCAGTTCGGGAAGGACAGCATCCCGTGGGAGGGACCCCACATGGAGCAGGGGCAGAGAGTGACCATGAAGGAGTAGCAGGTGACAAAATGTTACGGACTGATCGCAACCCCCGTTCCCCATTCCCCTGCACTGCTCTGGGGGAGGAGGTAGAAGAGGGTGGATGAGGGGGAATGCATTTTTGATTTGTTTTATATAGTTTCTCACTGCTGTAGTCTGTTGATAATCAACAGTCAGTTATATTAATCTCCCTTATGCGAAGTCTTTTTTGCCCATAACGGTAATTGGTGAGGGAATCTTCCTGGCCTTACCCTTGAGCCCTTTTCCATCATATGTTCTCCCCCTCTTCCTTCTGAGGCAGGGAAGTGAGAGAGCTGGGTGGAATGTAGCTGTCCATCAGGGTGAAACCACGACACCGCTCTAATTCAGTTTGATAAAAGGCAAAAGGCCTATACCTCAATACTTCACCAAACATCAGTACAGATTAATTGTTGGTTAGATTTTCATAAATTTGACATTAATTTAACATCCCCAAGACTAAAACAGGGGTAACTACAGACTATATTAAAACATTTTGTGTAGCCTTTAAGAACACTCATTCACTCTGATTTTCTATTACTGACTGTATTAGGAATGAATATATTACTGGTAATTAAAATACTACATTTGCACAACATTCTTGACAGAAAATTTGTAAAATCACGCTTTTAGTAGCTTGATACGAAGTTTACTGAGCACGTTTTTCTGAACTCTTCTGGAGATCTATATGTCACATTCTGAAGAGTTGTGCAATTCAGAGTCTGTGAAGCCAATGCAGCAGTGCCAACATGCAATGACGCCTTACAACTCCTCTCTGATCTTGTTAAATCTTTCACACATCTCATATGTGGTCAGAGAATTAACACGATAATTCTGCTTAAGGCCCTCACTTGCTTAAACAAATGTACCTTCCTGTTCCAAAGTCATTCATAGTTGCTAGTCTATTATAGTTCTTTGCATTTCTACATATTTAGGGTTTAAGATCATAGCCCCACCAACATTTCTGTTTTTGTGGGGAAAAAAAGAAAAAAATAAATATTCAGGGGAAAAAAAAAAAAAGGGGGGGGTGGGGGGGAAGAAGGGGAAAAGGAAACCAGAACAAAACTTTGAGAAAGGATTTTCAATTTTTTTTTTTCGTAGAGTTTTACCCAACATACCCTCTCTGACTTCCCATGAAAGGTATAAGAAAAATGCTACTAAAGCCAATATTCCACAGTTCCACAGTTTACATTCTCATCAACCATGATTTAAATGTCGTA